>NW_025782234.1:0-37804 GCF_021130785.1 Homalodisca vitripennis
GACAGCTGATTTCCATGTTTGACTGGGCGGTAATCTGTAAAATCTGATACTCGAGCTAAATAATCTCACTGCTGTGTCTGAAAACACTTATTGGCCATTCCAAACAATTTAAGTGTAGCTTTCAGTCCCTGCCATATTGACAACATGGGCCTCGTCTGTTGTGCTGATTTCTCATTAGAATATATCTTATAAGGACATATCGAAGATTACAACTAGGAAAGAATTGGATGTTTCCATCTTCTAAAGATGCGGAAACAGTAGAGAAGACCTCCCATTTTATGCCCAAATATTGTACATGTTTTATTACATTTTTAGATATTTATACACTTTAGACTAAAACACGACATTTTTTCCTTTTTTTTTTTTTTTTTTCCGTTATAAGTTAGTTGCTTGTGAAAGTTAAATAACTTGCTAAGCGGAGAGTCACAAATGCTATATAGCAATTTGTTTGGTCCAAGCGGTTATATATAGTATTTATTCTAACATATCGTACAATATATTTATTGAATGTTTAGAGTTGAAAGATACAGAAGTTAAACTTATCGTTTTTAATCAAAGTAATTTTGAGTCCAATCAATTGAATTTGTGTTACAACAGTGTAAAATTTTTATGTCATTATTAATTGTATTATATATTTTAAATTTAATTATATTTTTTAATTATCAGGCAACTAATTGCAGCCATCGAACATTAATTATTGCTGATTCTACAGTATCCACTGGCTTAATTAACCAACATATTTATTTTTTAAACTTCGAAAAACAGATTCATTCGAAACATGCAAAACGCCCTGTTACAAGACTATTAAAATTTTAGAGGCATTTAAAGTCAATTTATAATATTTAGTGGCAAACATGAATAAATTACGCTTTTCCTTAACTAACAGGTCTTATGAAAAGGGATTAAAATGGAGTTTGGTGAAATTTAATTTATATATTAATTGCATATTTGTCTAACACCAGAATAATTTATATTTGATTGTGCAGGGTCTTAAATTTTACGTATATGGATGTAAATAAGTATTAGAGTGGTAACGTTTAGTAATTCAAAAAGCCCATATCCTATGCGTGATTGAAGTTTGTTTTTCTTTCTACATTGCTAGACATTACGTTTCCTAGTTTGAGCTTCGAATTTGAAACGTTCTTCCTATATTTTTGACCTATATAAATCTACTACTGCAAATATTTAAACTACTCAAGGTAACCTAAAATTTTACCAAAATTGTGTGCGTTTTATTATTCCATTATATTAGTCCAATATGCTTTTCCCAAGAAATCCAAAGTAAGAACTTCGTTCGTTTTATGGTATAAAGAATAACTCATGAATAATCTGAATTAGTATTATAAAAATAAACAATAAAATATATCCAATTTACTAGCTTAAAATCCTGAAAAATCTTAGAATGATTTATCATGGCCATTACATTATGGTAACATTCGGGAGCATATGAAATTGAGGCTCTGGCACCATAGCGATTAACTGTGTGGAAAATGGTTACAATACCGTCCCTAATAATGAAATATGGCTGCGAAGCATTACAGATGTTTACAACACAGTTTTAATATGTATCGGTGAATATTTCTTTTTTGGACATTTCTACTCATTTGTTTTTAAAATTATAATTTGAAGATATTAATGCTACTACCTTTCAAATCTGGGTCTGTAAAGAATCGATATTAATATTAAATTTGAGGCAATAAAATCACTTTACCAATACATTAAAAAGAATTTGATTAGGTACCATGATTTTAGAGAGGTATCAGGTTTCTTTACCTAAGGGAGTGGAGGAGGGAATAGAGAGTATTATTTATTATTCCTAACATTATTTGCATGAAAATTAAATGTATATTATAATTTTTTAATGTGATTCCATGATTCTATAATTTTAAAACAACCTCAAAGCAAAGAAGCTAATAATTTTGGGAATTGAATTATGATTGAAAAAACTTACAGAATCAAACAGTTACACATAAATTAATTGACTTTCAACGGAAAGTTTATTAAAAAAAAACATTGACTACCGCTCATTTAAAGTCAATATACGGAGAGCAATGTGAGCAATTAAACCTAATCAAAGCTTCTGCCTTGACAATTGGTTGTATTGGTTCCACTGACACCGTACTCTCTGTTTTTCAATTAGAATACTTTTATGTTTTTAACAAAATAGATATCGGTTTTATTCCTCTACTGATTCAATTGTTATAAGTATATTATTATAAACTATAAACACTTATTCGTTAAAGCAAAATAAAATGGTCACTCATTGTGATTAAATTAAATAGATAAACAAAACTAATTTTACTGGTATCATAACTAATAAAATTATCACAGAAGTACTGCAAATAAACCAAATAGCGCGGAATTTTTCACGTTAGATAATAGTGACTATATTTTTGGGCAAAATAGGTCAACGAATAATAAATGGAACCTGTATCAAGTTTTAGCAAACGCTGAGAAACGTGCTATCTACTCAGTGTGTAACCATTGGGATGATAAATTTGAAAGTGCAAAGGACGTTTATTTAAGGTCAAGGTTTTACGTAAACCTCAAGGGCATTATTCTTTTTCGGATAAAGTTTCTCATAATTGGACCAAACAGATTTAAAAACAAACTTCAGAATTTGAAAATCCTTTTTATTTTAAGATTTATCAGATCTTTAGAAGACTTCTTATTCCAACATGTCCATATAAAAAACCCTAAAATTGCCTAATGGGAATAAAGATCATATGATCTATTATTTTAAAGGGAGTTTAATTTGCGTCTTATTTGAGTTACATTAACTTTAATACAGTGTGAGTCATTATTGTGAATGAATAAACCTGCTAATTATTTAACTTAGTGTTACCAATAATTATCCTCACTGACAACTGTTATAACTTTTCGGTACTCCATCAGGAAAACTTGATCAAAACACATTTAGAACTTATAAACCAATTAAAGTATGGAGACAACCCACATCTCTTTGCATTTAATTCGGCTCAATCAAGAAACATCCCTTTCTATGTGACTGACGTAGTGTTGTGACATGCAAGATATTCACGACATTATCACCCGTGAGCTCAGCGGCTTCCGTATAGCTCCTGGATAGTCTAAAACCACAAACGGCTCTTAAACAGAAAAACAATAAGTATATTCCTGAGCCACCTTTCTCAAAATTTCAAAATATGGTTAAAATAAGAAAACTATGGTTATTTTTTAACTAATAAACTGCGCCTTAATATTATTTCTTCGTAAATATTTATTTTTATATTCTGTAAAAACCAAGTAGAAACTTCTAATTCTTACTTCCTAGTCACAAGAAAAAAACTTATAATTAAAATAAAACTGTACAGTAATAATAGAGCATGATAAAAATTTGTAAGTATTTATATCATACTTTTTACTCAAAACTGAATATCATAGCGTTAGTTTTGAATGTTCATTTGGATTTTAATCTAATCGAAGCACATTTGGATATATAAGTTTCATTACTTTTGTTTTTCACAAAACTTGGTCTGTTTTGTAGGTAACGTTTCCATATAGTACTTTTGTATAATCACGTCTTCTATTAATTCACTCACATATTCCAGCTATACGTATCTTATATGCATATTGTTACATTAATTAATATATTCTTTACTAGGACCATGATTTTCCTAGGAAATCCCTAACTGAACTAAGATTTAGCGTATATACTGATGATATAAAAATGATAAACTGCTTGCAGGTCACAATTAAAAACCTTGAAAAAGAAATGAGACATCAAGAAACCCAAAAAATCAGAACTGCCTACATACATGAGCAATGAAACCCAAACAGAGGCACTCTCACACTGCACCCCTCGGACCACAACCTGCTCCTCAAACTTACTAGTTGAAATTCGTCAACTGAAGTCAAAACAGGACAGCCTGGAGAACGCAGTTAAGGATCTGAACATCACAATTTCAGAGTATACGCACGGAAATACCTTACTAACTTCAGAAAACCAAGGCACATTTTATAACACAGAGTCATAACTCAATCACAAACAATATGCAGGTTAAATCAAACAGAACTTCATCTGGAGGGGAACCAAAAAACTGTTTCAGCGTCGCACTACAAGGTGGCCAAACATCATTGTAGAACTATACAAGGCCTGGGACCTATGACAAGCAATAAGCCAATAAAGACCAACGTCACTGAAGAGGAAGCTGAAGCTGGCAATGAGAACTGTCCTCTAACGGCCCAAACTACAAACACTGAGAGACACTGGAGGCACCATGAAGCCTCCAGTTTCTGCTAAACTCCTAGCACCCAATGAAACATACTTGGACTTCTTTAATAAAAATGCAGAACACTACAGGGCGGCAACATACAAGAGCTGCAGCGGAGGCTAAAGAAAATGCAAGAGAAATTTCTAAATCTCAGCCAGCTGATAATGGCCTTAGTTACTGACACGTTACTAGCAGCACCTACGTCAGGACAGAGCCCGCCTTTTTTAGACAGAAGCTTCAAAACAAAAAGCCGCTACAAATCACGGCTTATCCTAAATTCAATGCTGAAGGAGCACATAAAACACTAACAGTATTTCACCAGAATGTGGACAGGATGACAAATAAAGTAGAAAGAATAAACCACGAACGACAGCACCAGGAAACCGGACATTGTCATCCTCACTGAGCACGGGATGAATAAGGACTGTCTAGAAAATACTCGACTACCGGGGTACTCCCTCGTCAGCAACTTTAAGCAGAGTCAGCCACCAAAAAGGAGGAGTTGCCATTTACAAAAGTAACGAACTGGGAAATGATATAACAAGCCTTAATTTTGAAAACCGCAGTATTGAACTCACATGCGAGATCACATGCATAAGTCTTAGAGTAACAAAATCTAATTACCTCTATATTCTTGGAATCTATAGGATAAGTAGCCATCTAGACACCACTCTGGAAATTCTAAACAGACCTGCTGGATGACCTCCTAACGCAGAACAACCCAATACTGATCATGGGTGACATCAATATTGACTCCATCAAAGAACATACCCAGAAAACCAAATTTAATGAACTCCTCGCCACTTACAATCTTGCACAGACTGACACTCCCAGCGACAAGGATTACCCACAACACTGCAACCGCAATTGACTGTGTCTGCACAAAACATGGCACATGCACGACATTGATGTGGAGGTTGTCCACACAGGCCTCTCAGACCACACTGGGCAATACTGCAGCATGGCAATACCAACACAGGCAAAAAAGACACTAATCTCAAATCGCAGACACTTCAACAACAGAAATCTTGAGAACCTTAGGCAGCTTCTATCGGCTCAGGACTGGACAAGTGTGACCTCAGCGAGCGGTATGGAGGAAACCTATACCAACTTCTCCAACATTATGACTTTCTGCCCTAGATATAACATGTCTATATAAAAGATCTCGGGCAAGGCACCAGTACCCAACGAGGAATAGTAAATGACACAGAGGCCCAGACCTTAAAAAAGAACTTCCAAATTGCTTGGCAAAAGTACATTCAAACCAGCAGAGATTGAGGAAAAAAAAAGGGATGCTGTAAAAATTTAAAAAAAATATGACTTGAAGCTCAGAACCCTCCGACACCTGGCTAGCAAAGAACATATACATCAAGCCAATAACAAGAGGTAAAGCTCTGTGGGACATTTGTTAATGGCGGCGAGAGAAAACCAAAAGGTGAACAGACATCAAACCTGCAATTGCGAATCAGAGGGAGATTAGTAGACGACCCTAAAAATAATAGCTGACCACATTAACACACTACTTTGTTAATGTTGCTAATGAGACCCTTAAGCAGAATGGACAGTGTAACTCAAATGCCCCTAGACATGAATGACGTCCCAAGCTTACAAACCATGTCATTACATTGAAACCGTACATCGCCGCTCGCACACCCACAGCAAACCATCAAGGGAAGCGCGCGCCCATGGTGGCGAACGGGATGCCGGATCAAAACTAAACTAGGTAAAAAAAAGAACACCGTGGTCAGCATACTCAGGTTTCATTTACTAAGACACAATTATAGGCCTATCTAGTCAATATAAATATATAAGTATATATACTATAAATAAAAAAAAATAAAAAAAAATAAAAAGTGCCTGCAGTAGTATATTACCTCAAACAATCCTTATCAGGTGCACCTGCATACAAAAATTTGAAACGCCATAATTTGAAACAAGAAATGCCAATTCCACCCGGTATCCGTCGGCTAAGGGCGGGCTCCTAATGAAATCCAAGAAATAACTAAATAAATATATAAAACTAACTTAAAATTAAATAACAAAATATAAACTATATAAATGGCAACAATAACAATAACAAATAAATAAAGAATATGAGCAGGGTTATCACAGATGTTGACTAGTAGCAATGTCCATCATGGTGGCCGTCCTTCAGCAGAGCGCAAAAGCGAAGGTTCTCTGCGACCACGCATGATGGAGAGATGACAGCAGAAAATCAACTCATCTCCTGGACCTCATCAGTGAGGGGCCGTAAACTTAGCCGCACATGTCAGAAGGAGAACAGCTCCGCAAAACTAAACAAACACTTAATTTAAACTAAATTTTAACTTGGAGCTACTCCTAACTTGTACACCACGGCTCGGAGTCTTTGCCACTCTACCGGAAAGGCCAAAACGCCTTCAAATGGTCAGTGGCCTCTGCAGCCAATAAACCACACACACCATACACTATATAAAAAAACACACATGAGCCGGGGAGATATAGGTATTGAAACCGGCTCAGACTCCCCCCCCAAAAGAAAAAGGAGGAACTCCCGTCTGTTAATTTCTTCAAAATGAAGAACCAAACGAAATGCCTCTACCCCCAATGGTTGAAGAATTATAAACCGGAAACCCTGAAGTCTGCAGAAGGTTAAAACCAAGAAAATCCAGTTGGAGGCAAGAAAATCCCTCCAAGAGTTGCGTGGATACAATGAAGAAAAAAACAGGAACCTTGATCAGGAAGAAGGAGCAGAGGTGATCAGGCCTCTGGACCTAAAACCCTCCCGCACAGACTAAAAGGGAAATCACGGATGACTCCGGCAAGGCTTCAGATGGGATATGTGCGCCTTCCTGAAAATCTTCCCGGACTGAGGATCTCCCAGTCGGGCAGTCACCGGAGTCAGAAACTTCAAGATGCGGTGGGGGACCAGTCCACCTGTAAGCAAAGTTTAGCAGCTCTTTTATCCACAGCCGAACTGGACTGGGTGAGACCTTGCAGTAAACTAGATCCCCCACCTGGAAGGGATTGGCAATACGACCCTCGGTTGTACTTCCTCCTTACTAACTCCCTAGCCCGAATGAGATTCCGCCTGGCTGCCTCCCAAGTGGCTTTCACATTGGGAGTACCAGGAGGTGGCAGAAGATCGCTAATTTTCCAAAGGTTCGCCAAAGGGTTGTTTGGCGGAAAGCCAAATAATAACTCGAAAGGTACCGCCTTGTGACTTTCATGCTGGGCCGTATTAAAGGCAAATTGGATCCAAGGTAGTTGTTGATCCCAGGTGGTCTGATTTTCCGCATGAAAGGCAATGAGAGCAGATCGAAGATTGCGATTAAAACCGTTCGGCGTGAGAAGGCTGAGGATAGAAAGGGGAAGTAGTCACATGGCGGATTCCGTGCCCAAAGCACATTCTTTTAAAGATATTGGAGACAAACTGTGAACCATTATCGGAAACTAAGGAGGTGGCGGGGATTCCAGTGTTGAAAAAAATGGTTACGAAGTGCTTGCACCGTGAGCTGCGCGGTAGCACTCCGCAATGGGAACAACCAAACAAACTTGGAGAAGGCATCCACAACAAACAAAGTAGGAACTTATTTCCGGACTTGCTCCGCGGGAGAGGCCCAACATAGTCAATGAAAACCTTCTCCAAAGGTTTTTCCGCCACCTCAGATGACAAAAGACCCAACTTGGTATTTTGAGCGGGTTTGCTTAGCGAGCACAGTTCACAAGAACGTACTCGAGCTGCAATATCCCGGTCCATACCTTTCCAGATGAACTGATCCCTAATCTTCGCGATGGTCTTATGAATTCCTAGATGTCCGCCCACAGGGAGAAGAATGAAAATACTGAAAGACCATCGGTACAAGAAAGCTTGGCAGCACTAACTTAGGTTTTCGCCGCTGCTTGTCACGGCAGCATAGAGCACCTCGGTACAGAAAAATAAGGAGGGTGGGCACCTCCGTTTTTAAGCTCATTGATGATAGCAGTCAGCTCGGGATCCTTAAGTTCGTGTGGAACAATGTCCGAAAATGCCAGAGGAAAGTCTAGGAAGCACGCCACAACATGGCGGCTCTGATAAAATTGTGGTGGTCGTTAAGTAAGTGATACATGCGTGACAGAGTGTCCGCTATGATATTTTGGGTGCCTCGCACGTGCTGCACTGTGAACTTAAGGGCAGAAATTTGGACTACCCAGCGACCAATCTTCCCGAGCTGACGGGGGTGGGCAAGGAGCCAAGAAAGTGCCTGGTTGTCGGTTTCCAACAAAAAATTCTTTATTGTTCTAGGTAACGCCTGAACTTATTAATTCCAAACACGACAGCCAAACATTCCAGCTCATAAACAGAACAATCTCTTCTTCTCTCACAAGGGGTTTAACGTGCGTGAAGCATAAGCTATGGGCTGCCGGATACCATCTACTTCTTGCGATAAAACAGCAGCAACGGCCTAAGGAGGAAGCATCAGTTTGCAAGACGAACTTACGACTGAAATCAGGCATAGCCAAGACTGGAGGCTGCATCACTGCCTCCTTTCAGCTGCTCAAAAGCAGTCTGTTGCGCCTCACCCCACTCAAACTTGGCACCCTTTTTCCTAAGAGAGTTCAGAGGGGCCGCCACTTCAGCAACATTGGGAATGAAACGACGATAAAAATTTATCATTCCCACAAAAACGGGCAATCCCCTTGGCAACCTTAGGAGGAGGAAACTCCCTGATTGCCTGGGTTCTCTCTGGATCAATACAAACACCTCGAGAAGAGACAAAGATGACCCAGAAACGATATTTCAGGCTGAGCAAAACTCAACTTTTCAGGATTGACGGTAAGGCCAGACTCTCGCAACCTAGTTAGAACTTCCTCTAGATGAGTCAAGTGCTCCTCATAACTCTCACTGTACACAAGCAGGTCATCCAGATAGTTGAACACGAACTTAAATTTGACATCATGAAAGATAGAATCCAGGAGTCTGGTGAGTGTCTGGGCCCCCACAGCCAAGCCCATTGGCACTCGGGTGAACTGGTACAAATTCCAAGGCACACAAAAGGAAGTGAGAGGTCGAGACTCGTGTTTTAGAGGAATCTGATGATATGCCTGATTAAGATCAAAAATGGAGAAAAGAAATACTTGGCCTTACCAAACCAGTCGAAAGCAGAATGCAAATCGGGGAGAGGCACGGAGTCAATTTCTATCTGAGCATTGAGCTTTCGATAATCCAGGACCAATCTGGACTTCCCATTAGGTTTCGGCACTAGAAACGCTGGACTGGAAAAATTTGAGCAAGACGGCTCGATTACCCCACTCTTAAGTAAATCATCAATCATATTTCTCAGAATTTCCATCTTGGGCGGAGCAAGCTTATATGGATTGGGAACGTACAGGACGGGTGTCTGTAAGACGAATCTCGTATTCCAAGAGATTGGTCGTGCCCAGTTTGTCAGTTAGGACTTCAGGAAAACTGGAACAAATCTGCCTTATGTCCTCAGCCTCTTTCGGCGTAAGATGTCCTAGTTGGTCAGGAGGAGTCAAGCTCTTATCTTCCATATCTAAGGCAGCAGTCCCACGAGACTCGACATCTGAAAAGGGAACGAGCACCCGCCTGGCGAAAGCAAAGAAAACATGACTGGAGGCCAAATCCAAAATCATGCCAGTTTTTTCCGATAAAATCTGCTCCCAAGATGAAAGGAAAAGTCAGGTCCTTAGCCACCAAAAAGCTCCAATCCCAAGAGAAATAATTAATTTTGATGTGAATCTGGGCACTACAGATAATAGGTAAAAGGTGTGCGTGAAGCAGTCCAGCAGATAAGTGAACTAGGCTCAACCTGCCGTATTAGCCCAGAGGATTTTAGATCTTCAAAAAACGACAAAGAAATCAGGCTGCGTGCTGACCCAGAATCAACCAGGGCCTTCTGCACCACATTCCCCACAAGTACATCCAGTTGTGGGCAGGTTGAGCGGGCAGCCCTTACTCCCTGCGCAGCCAGAGCAGCAACCTCCCCCTCTCGGCCAACGATGATAACTGTCCCCAAGTCTATTTCTTTCTGTTTTGTTTCTGTTCTGCATTTAAACCAGCTACCCTTTTACCATCAAAATCAGGTACATATTTGCCCTCAAAATTACCTTTACGGCACGAGTCGGGCTTACTCGTCCGCAAGCTTACTAGTTTTTTTTATTAAGTGGACAAAACGGTCTAATATGTCCCACTTGCTTGCAGCCATAACAGGTAGGAGGCTGCCTACGGGAAGGAGCAGCCGCTGGCTCAGACTGCACCGGAGCATGGACCGGCCCCGGAGGCAAGTGAGGAAGATGCCTCGATATGGCCTCCCTTTGATCATCCGCATCCTGAACCCCTCTAGAGATGATGGAGAGGCGGTTCCAAATCCGCAAAAGATGCGGGACGGCTACAAAAAATCAAACGGGAGCGTTCTTCAGGTTTTAATGCCCTCCAAAATAAGGCTCACCAACTCCGTTTCGCTCAAGCTCAAGCGCAACACCCGGCTACATCCCGTATCTCCCCGACAAAAATGGCTCAACGTCTCGTCTGGTGCCCTGAGGACGATAAACGCGTTCCACCCGCAAGCGCTCCCTAACCCGAGCAGGTACAAAGAACACTCCAAGATCTCGGCGTGGAACTGGTCAAAGGTGGCACCTCTCTTAAGGCAGTCTAGAAGGCGATCAAAAAGCGGCCTTAAGGAAAACTGCGCTAAAATCTGCATAAGCATGGCATCTGTTATACCAGGAAATTCTCTTAGCTTAAAAACTTCCAGAAGGAAATGGATAAGTAAAATTAGTGTCAAGCCCATCAACTCTGGGGAAGTGTTGTAAAACACTCCCCAAAGGATGGGGCAGTTTGCCAAAGCTAGAAAAAAGGAAGGCACAACTATAGATGATGCCTTACCAGCCGCTTCAGGAGGGCCACTACCCATCGGAGACATAGTAAACTCTGGGAGGCTCGAAAGAAAGAGCCGGAGGATGGTTAGCAAAAGTAATGGTAGTGGGAACCTCCGTTGGAGTGACAGCGGTAAATAGTACCCCCTTCTCTTTCACCGAGCGCACCTCACTCAAACCATCTAAGGCTTGTTTTAATTTGTTACTGGCCGAAAAAGCCCAACTTTTAATATCAGAGTCTAAACTAGGAGCTGACATAAGTAAAACTATTCTGTCACGCCAATGTAAAAGCTGAGATGCCAATCTAGCCTTTGCTGACCCGGACATGGGAAGTGACTCAAAATTAATATCGTCTTCTAATTCCTCCATTCGGGTTTTACAAAACTCAAATTCTGTGTTTAATTTGGAACTCTGCATTCCAGCTGCGGTCCAACGCTATACAAGCCCGTAATTGAGCCCTTAATGCCCTCACATCTCCCTCGGGCTTCTGTCCTCTCGCCAGGACCTCAAAAACCAACTCGGGCTTGCGTAGATGTTCAGGCACCAGGGAAAACGCCATACCAAACAATTAAGACAAATAAATACAACAATAAACAACAAAGCGTACGCAACAATTACTTAGTAACCTAAGTGGACTCAACTCACAAAAGGCTTACACTGACGAGGTCCAAGTGAAGAACTTAATACCTGCTACCTAATAGAAGGATACCCTGCAAATATACACTAACCACAACCTACAAACACAGAAGCAATAAATATAACAAAACAACACATTGATAGGGGAGGGAGAAGTAGAGTACAGTTAGATAAATTTAGCGGTTTTTAAGCAATTTTAGAGTCCCTTGCTCCCTGCAAAGGGTAAGTCTGCAGGAAGCAAGACACTAAAACCAATTCCACCCGGTATCCTGTGCTAGGGCGAGCTCCTAATGAAAAAGTTGTGTACTCTAACCTCCCCCTACCTAACACTAACCTACACCAACAAACAAAACCAGAACTGAGAGACAGCTGAGAGAGCAGCTAACCACGCTCTGCTACCATTGAAACCGTACATCGCCGCTCGCACACCCACAGCAAACCATCAGGGAAGCGCGCGCCCATGGTGGCGAACGGGATGCCGGATCAAAACTAAACTAGGTAAAAAAAAGAATACCGTGGTCAGCATACTCAGGTTCATTTACTAAGACACAATATAGGCCTATCTAGTCAATATAAATATATAAGTATATATACTATAAATAAAAAAAATATAAAAATTAATAAAAAGTGCCTGCAGTAGTATATATACCTCAAACAATCCTTATCAGGTGCACCTGCATACAAAAATTAGAAAACGCCATAATTTGAAACAAGAAATGCCAATTCCACCCGGTATCCTTCGGCTAAGGGCGGGCTCCTAATGAAATCCAAGAAATAACTAAATAATATATAAAACTAACTTAAAATTAAATAACAAAATATAAACTATATAAATGGCAACAATAACAATAACAAATAAATAAAGAATATGAGCAGGGTATCACAGATGTTGACTAGTAGCAATGTCCATCATGGTTGGCCGTCCTTCAGCAGAGCGCAAAAGCGAAGGTTCTCTGCTGCGACTACGCATGATGATGGAGAGATGACAGCAGAAAATCAACTCATCTCCTGGACCTCATCAGTGAGATGGGCCGTAAACTTAGCCGCACATGTCAGAAGGCGAGAACAGCTCCGCAAAACTAACAAACACTTAATTAAACTAAATTTTAACTTGGAGCTACTCCTAACTTGTACACCACGGCTCGGAGTCTTTGCCACTCTACCGGAAAGGCCAAACGCCTTCAAATGGTCAGTGGCCTCTGCAGCCAATAAACCACACACACATACACTATATAAAACACACACATTGAGCCGGGGAGATATAGGTATTGAACCGGCTCAACATTCAACTACGCTCAAGAGGAGGTCCCAGAAGATCATTGACTCACTAAAAACCCAAAACCTCAGCTGGAAAATGATGAAGTGTCAGCGAAACTATTAAAATACTGCAAAAATGAACTATCTCCAATTCTTGTTCATTATAGTCAACAAATCTTTCGTCCAAGGGAATCTTCCCTTCTGGCTTAAAAAATTCCAGAGTATATGCCAAACACAAGCAAGGTGGACAAACTAGAACTTTCAAACTACAGGCCAATCTCACTGCTCTCAACCTTCTCTAAAGTAATTGAGAAGGTTGCCCTCACCAGACTACTGGAACATCTAAAGTGGAATGGACTATTAACAGACAGGCAGCATGGCTTTATCAGCGGCAGATCAACAGCGACAGGCCCTCATTGATTTAATTGAGCGCACTGTATAAAAAAAAAACCACCTGGAAGCTGGGGACACTGTTATAAGCCTATTACTGGACTTTAGCAAAGCCTTCGACTGCTGCCTGGACCATGACTTGATAATAATAAAAAAAAACTGAATGCCCTTGGAATACATGGAGTGGAGGCTAAATGATTTAAAAACTACCTCAATGGAAGAAGTCAGCTGTTAGAAGTAGAACACACCACCCTGAAGAACACTATCACCTCAGTCAGATCAGACCTGCTTCCAATCCAAAGAGGAGTCCCACAGGGCTCAGTGCTTGGCCCCGAGTATTGTTTGTCCTATTCACAAATGACTTACCACAGTACCACCATCCAAGACTATGCGTACAGTGTAATGTATGCTGACGACACAGTGCTGCTAACAGGAAAGAAAAAACACAGAAAAACCTGGAAATTGACTCATATATTGCACTGAATGTGGCTGGCTGAATACTGCATAAAAATGAACCTTGTACTTAATGAGTCTAAGACAAAGCAGATTGTTCTGGGAAGAAACAGAGAGAAAGTCTCGGAACTCCCCAACATCACAGTGACCAGTGAAGTGAAGCATCTGGGGATCATCATAGATGAAAAAGCTATCCTGGAATGGACACCTGGATAGGCTGTGTCAAAGACTGAGCTCAGCCATCTTTGTAATAAGGAGGATTAAGACCATCAGCACTCAAGCAGCCAGCAAAATCGCATACTATGCACTGTTTGAGTCACACCTAAGGTACGGCATTGTGGTCTGGGGAGGCTCAACAGCAAGAAATATAACAGCGTGTACTGATCCTACCAAAAAGGAAAGCCATAAGAACAATATCTGGGCTAGGCACAAAGAGACAGCTGTTAGACAGGCTTTTAAGGACCTTAGGGAATCCTCACAGCACCCTCCCTTTATATCCTCAGAGAACACAATACTTTCATGCCTCTTCTCGAAACCTTCCAAGGACAACTATGATAGGCATGCTTACCAAATTAGAAATGCCACACAAACTATACATTACCTCTAACACAGGTCAGCACTCTATGAATCAAAGCCTACATACGCTGGAAGCCAAAATTTTTTTAACAACCTCCCAGAAGCACTGAAGAGTATCAGCCGCAATCTGCTTAAGAAGAGACTGACAACCTGGTTGCTGGACCAAATCATTCTACAGCCTGGAGGAGTTTCCTGAATTCGAGAGAACATTAACCTCAACTGCCTAACCTGGAAAACTATTATTGACAAAATTGTAAAACGCTTATACTGTTTGACACCAATTTCAGATCTTGATGATCTTGTATTAAGTTCTATCAATAAAATCAATAAAATCAATAAATCAATAAAAATCAATACATCGACTGATTTGTTTGTTGGTTTTCTGTATACTGCATGTTCAAAACTTCTTTGTTACCTGCAAAAATACAAACGACTCGACACTTGATAAACTTGGTCTAAGATGTAGCGTATATACATCGACTGATTTGTTTGTTGGTTTTCTGTATACTGCATGTTCAAAACTTCTTTTTTACCTGCAAAATACAAACGAATCGACACTTGATAAACTTGGTCTAAGATGTAGCGTATATACATCGACTGATTTGTTTGTTGGTTTTCTGTATACTGCATGTTTTCAAAACTTCTTTTTTTACCTGCAAAATACAAACGAATCGACACTTGATAAACTTGGTCTAAGATGTAGCGTTGTATACATAGACTGATTTGTTTGTTGGTTTTCTGTATACTGCATGTTCAAAACTTCTTTTTTACCTGCAAAATACAAACGACTCGACACTTGATAAACTTGGCCCATGAATTAATGTATGTATGTAAATCGTTTTATGTAGGCGTTTATTGCTACGGGTTATATTGTTGCCTCTAACGTCGCTGAGTTAGTGGAGTTCACACGTGGTTTCTAAAACTGTGTTAATTAGGGGATCCACGCATTTTATTGTTTTCTTCTGAGAGGGAGTGAAGAAAGCTATGTAAAGAGCTGACCGTAAAGAAAGGTGAATTAAATAATGTGATTAAAATTGTTACTATGATAACCGTGCAATAGAATTATGGGTTAAATTATCTGTGAAAACATTTAAACTTTTTAAATTCTTAAACCACTGAAACAATAACAAAATCAAAACAGTTATAGAAGTTTTTGGATATAATTATAAAGTATTTATAGTTTTTAGAAGTGTTATCACATCAAACCGTATTTTATACTGTTTGGAAAGTGCCTCGGGCCATTGATGGTAACGATAGAAAAATATTCTTACAGATCGTATCTGATATAACATATAAAAGTTCTAGACGGTCTCCTCACCGTATAATAAACTTATCCACCCTGCATTTTTATGCAGGGTGGATAAGTTTATTATACGGTGAATTATTATTCCCAGTTTAAATTTCTTGGGAAAATAAAGGATTTTAATCGTACTCTGGGTTTTTAACCAATAGGAGTATGTTGTTGGAAAGGACCATGTAGGTGATGAATACGTTTCCTGCTATATGTCGCTAAATATATTAAATTAATGCAGTTTTCACTGATCTATAAAACATAAACTTGCCTGTGTTTCGTTGGTTCTACTGCAAAGATAGTCCCTGTAATCAAACAGAATTCTATATTTAATATATGTTGCATACTTTTAATTAGGCGCCCAGGTACATTAAAATACAAGTAACTAAAAAAGTCTATAAATTGATAAATAATTGTGTTTAATATGTTAAAGACAATGAAATGAAACACACATTTCTGTAACTGAAGCGTTGACACTTTACTCATACTTGATATTGTGACAGTGACTCAGTGACAACGTTACACGTGAGGCAAGATATAAGTGAGGAAACAGGTTATAGTAGAGACCTAACAACGTATATAAAGGCAGGTTAACGCATATTCACGAATATTAATCACGGTATGTAATATATATATTCGTATTTATAAATTTATGAGGAAGAGATAGGAGACTTTTTTTTGTTGAATACAGCACACACTGCCTCTAGACATGTGCAAAAGGAACTAATGTAACAATTTTAGTATAAGTAATATCTCAACAGGTATACTTATTATCTTTAATGTAATTTTGTTCGTGGGGTCTTTAAGAATGCCATAAGTAGCTATAGCTCTCATAGTCGTGCATTATTTTACTATACTAGAATAAATTAAATTACTAACTCATGCAATACAAAAACAGTGTTTACTGCAAAATAAAGAGACTTTGAACTGAACCTAAACATTTTTAATGTTAACGAACAACAATTTGTTAAAACGTAGAAAGATAGAAAATAATAACCTAATTAGTATTAAGCTCGTTCCAACGCTTGATAATAATCACTACAGATTTCTATGTATCGTCATTACTCGTACAACGTTAGTATTACTCGTAGTACTGACCCTCGTATTACTCAACGTTCTCGTGCAAGTGACAGAAATGGATGAATTATGCAAACTAACAGAGTTAGGAAGCTGTACTGGTATTTCTGTTATACGAAATAAAATACATATAACTACCCTAGTTTATTTAATATTCGCTTAGTGGCCGAGGAATTATGCCTAAATCGTCAAAATTTGAAACCATTTAAAACGATCAAATATTGTAAGCGGGTACAAGTGGGAACCTTAAGTGTTTGGCCCAGACAAAAGGCAAACCAATGCATTTCACTGTATTGCAATCTGGAAGTTTTACTGAGCAAACAAGAGAAGATTTCAGTAAAGCTTAAATAACCTTTGCACTTGCTCATCAAAATAATGATAATGAGACTTGACTAAATGACAACTAACAAAGTAATTTAAAGCTTACGCATGAGTATTTGGTACCTCTTAAAACATTTTCAGCAAAACTTGATATATTGATATTTAGGGATAGTTCCCAAAATCAGATACAGCCTCTTCCACTGTATTATATGGGAAAATATGAACACCAGATATACAGGGACCGTTAATTTTCAAGCGGGTCCTCCTATACTTCTATATAATATACAACTTCTATATAACTTCTATACGTACAAGAGACTCATGAATTAAATCTCGGCAGATTAGAGACCGTGGGGCGTCTCTGAGGCAGTCTCTTCCCACTGCATTACATTGTAAAATATGACAACCAAAACTACAGGAACTGTTAGATTTGAAGCTGGTCCACCAAACTTCTATACATACTAGAGTCTCGTGAATTACATCTCGGCAGACTAGAGACCGTGGCATGTCTCTGAGGCAGTCACTTCCACTGCATTACATTGTAAAATATGACAACCAAAACTACAGGAACTGTTAGATTTGAAGCTGGTCCACCAAACTTCTATACATACTAGAGTCTCGTGAATTACATCTCGGCAGACTAGAGACCGTGGCATGTCTCTGAGGCAGTCACTTCCACTGCATTACATTGTAAAATATGACAACCAAAACTACAGGAACTGTTAGATTTGAAGCTGGTCCACCAAACTTCTATACATACTAGAGTCTCGTGAATTACATCTCGGCAGACTAGAGACCGTGGCATGTCTCTGAGGCAGTCACTTCCACTGCATTACATTGTAAAATATGACAACCAAAACTACAGGAACTGTTAGATTTGAAGCTGGTCCACCAAACTTCTATACATACTAGAGTCTCGTGAATTACATCTCGGCAGACTAGAGACCGTGGCATGTCTCTGAGGCAGTCACTTCCACTGCACTACATTGTAAAATATGACAACCAAAACTACAGGAACTGTTAGATTTGAAGCTGGTCCACCAAACTTCTATACATACTAGAGTCTCGTGAATTACATCTCGGCAGACTAGAGACCGTGGCTTGTCTCTGAGGCAGTCACTTCCACTGCACTACATTGTAAAATATGACAACCAAAACTACAGGAACTGTTAGATTTGAAGCTGGTCCGCCAAACTTCTATACATACTAGAGTCTCGTGAATTACATCTCGGCAGACTAGAGACCGTGGGGCGTGTTTCTGAGGCAGTCACTTCCACTGTATTACATTGTAAAATATGACAACCAAAACTATGCAGTGTGTTAAACTGCATTACATTGTAAATTATGACAACTTAAACAGCAGGAACTGTTAGTTTTCAAGCTCGTCAACCAATGTTCTATACTTGCAAGTGTCTCGTGAATGATATATCGACAGATTACAGACCGTGGGGCGACTAAGATAGTCTGACTCAGTTGAGTAAATAGTGTTTATGATTAGATATCTTATCCTTGTATGAGTTTACAATATATTAAGGGGTATGAAAGAAGCAGAGTCAGGCCATAGGAAATGTGTTATTAGGCCCAGGTCAGATTGCCGTTTATATTTCAAATGTATGCACACACACACACACACACACACACACACACACACACACACACACACACACACACACACACACACATATATATATATATATATTTATATAAATATATATTCTGAAGTTAATATAGACTGAACCAATATTTAAAAGGGCTCATTATGTTTGGTCGGTTCTTTACGTTTGGTAGATAAGTGCAGAAATATTATGACCTTAATTCTTTAGTTGTGAAACTTTTATAATCTATAATAGTTGAATATTTTTACGTGTGAAATCTTAAAAATATTTAAGATTACAGAGGTATTGTTTTAATATTTAACAGTATACATTTTCTATTTAAATTATCCTATCATTAACCTTATTAAAAAACCATTACCGATGATAGTTTACTTAATGAAGGACTCAACGAAACGTATAAAATAGATATGAGACTATGGGCCCTTTTAATTTTTCACCTTAAAATTACTTGAGCTCCGCTTTGGATAGACAGAAATTCACGTATCAATTCTACATTCTCTTGGATCTTTCAATCAATAGTGCAGATGGGTGGAGATCGAAAATATATCTAGAAGGCACTGTCTCGTCTATTATAGGTTATTAAAAAAATAAAAATAAAGCAGTATTTCATATTTAGTGTTTTATCTTGTAGTATTCAGTATATTTATGCAAGAATTTAAGAAAATACTTAAACGTTTAAATAAAAATATGGCTATAGTATTGTGTATTTATTACGACGTATTCGTTATTACTAATTTTAAGTCTTGAAATCAGGAGGCCGTCAATTTTTCCAGTTACATTTGGCGACGAGTGTGGGCTTGTAAAGCTGAAAGTCTAGATATACGTGAGTTAAAAGCCTAGAGGTGAACTTAGGGCTTAACGGTTCACTGAGTTGAAAAGTGGCTTTACTTTATCTTGGATAAGCTCTTGAGTGGCTAAGCTGAGTCCCAGTTCTTATTCAGCAGCAGCTAACTTACAGTTTATTTAAGGGGATTTCTCAGGGTTTCTTTACTAGAAATACTGAGCGGATTAAAAAGATTGGATTCGTAAATATACTATACATTATTGATTTATTGTTTGTACAGTTATTAGTTATAAAGTATTAGCTAGATACGTCTAGCTTATTGTACAACAAAATAATAAGGTAATACCGATTGGAACCAGATAAACATGCATATTACATCATATAGAACTTATTATCCTTGATAAAGGTATATAAATGGGTTTAAAAGGAATTGTGTACGAGAAATGTGTTAAAAGATAATCAATATCTCCTTACAGTCTCATAGCCATAGAAGTATCATCTCCACAATGGCATAAAAGTCTATTTTCATACTCTGTATTATGCTGTAAAATATATGTATTGTGCTTAATATATTATACGTATTGTTCATTCATATAAAAAAAATCGGAACGTAAATTTGTATAAAGTAACAGGGCTTATATTGTAAAATAAATCTGCAGCATGAATAAAACCTAGTAGTAGCAGAAACATGCTGTTCTCTGAAAGCACTTTCATTTCACTCAACGAACAAAAGCCACTTTACAATGTATCCATTATTCTGAATGAGTCTAAATATAAGCGATGCCCTCAAATAATAATAATTTTAATATTTAATCGAAATCAAAAACGTGGTTGACAAAATTCTCTCTGTTTTAATAAATTGGACATGGAGAAAATACTTTATGAAAATACAAATTCCGTCTACTGAAATTTCTATAGCTAGCAAATATTTTTTATATATAAAATTGGAGAGGCAACAGAGATAAATACTTTGCCACAAACTGGAGATAGTCATCATTTTAAAATGTAATAGATATAGAAAAGTAAAATTTCGATGAAAACTATTTATAATTAATAATTCTTTTATCTGAAATCTATCAAATTCCCTACAGCTCCTTATATTTGTAGAATTTTTATTTAAATATTTTCCACAGTAACCACTTCAAAAAGAACAACATGTTTTGAAGATAAGCAGATTTACACACACAAAATGTATATTGTGTATATAAATATAATTTTTTAAATAACAAATACGTATTCTTTAGTTAATTAAACGCTATTCATTAATGATTATTTACCTTAGAAAAAATTTAGGAAGTATATGTACAGTAATATAATTGTGCATCAAGGATTGTTGTAATATATCTTAATCTTAATAAAAATTATGGTTGTTTTGAATCCAGTCAAAAAACAACAGTCTAAACAATAAAACTGCCCAAATATAGAACGTTATTGATTATTGATACAGTTTGTATTGTACATTAGTAATAATATCTACTAATCTCAATAATCATTTTTTGAAATTAAAACTTATATTGAAATGTATAACTTATCAATGACTCTGAGTTTTGTAGATTTTTTGTTATATTTATAATCAGCAATTCCATCCAGTTAGGTTGAATGTGAATTAAAATAGTAATAACAGTACTATTGCCTCGTTTTAAAAAAAAAATTTGAACGTAAAATTGGCTTATTAAAATATGTTTAAAGGTTAAAATGGTAGTCATAACCGCAGCAGTAGCACAAGTAAACAGTTTTGGAATGAGTAGATCTATGCTTCTTAACTGTGATATATTACAAAATTCTCATAACTTCCAGTCAGAGATACATAACAAAGAATTTTATTTCAGTTTTATAGAGGAAGGACTCTTATAACAATTAATGGATAACCGTATTGATTTAGTGAAAGGGTTTTAAAACATGCTGTTTTACTTCAAGTCCAATTTCAATCTGATTTAACTGTCTGAACTTAATCAAAGCCTATCATGCGTTGGGATGGAAAATTTCATGTCATTCTTTCCATCATGTCAATCTGTTTGTCTGTTAGCAGGATATCACAAAAGTGTACAGACCCAGAAATTTGGCTGAGCGTTAGCAAATATTTTTACATTCGTCTCACGGGAAATCATGATGGAAACGAGAAAATGCCTGAAGAAATAAATTTGTATACGAACTTTTTACAATCATTTGAGATTTTAACAAGCGGCACTTACTCATGGATCTAAAAGAACATATATGACACTGGAGTCAAACTTAAAATTTGGTGATAATATTTGACTTCAGCGCTTTATAACCCCTGTAGTATCCATTTGTAGTAATATTAATTTAAACACTACAATAACATCTTAACCTACTGAACGGAACTGTGAATGTAGCGTGAGACAAGATATATCATGGAATATCACTGTAGTACTGTGTACTTAGAAATTTTCCTTGATACTGAAATTTGACATAAAGAAGAATGAGTTGTATCATAGTGCTTGTCTAACCAGAGAATTTGGCTAAGCGTTATTGATGCCTATCACTGAGTAAGCTAACACAAGATGTATTTTTTCTGTCGGGGGATTAATGCAAATATTTCTTTTCTGTGTGATTACAATGTATATGTCGTGTATATTTTTCTATCTGTCCACAGGTTAGGTAGAACACAAAATGGTGTATCTCTCTCTCTCTCTCTCTCTCTCTCTCTCTATATATATATTATATATATATATATATATATATATATATATATATTCCACACAATTTATGGCTTAGACCTACCTTGTAAAGTTAATGGATATCTAGATTTATATTATTCGTATTACTTTTAAGGCAGAGAGGGGTTAGAAAACCCAGTTGTTTCACTCTATTAAAAATGATTAGGTTACCTATTATTTACATCAATAGGATATTATATGGGTAAGTAAAGTGATGACAATTAAATATATATTATTAAAAGTATATCAGTCATCCCAAAATTCGTGCTATGGTTTTCTGTATAAAGATAAAGATGTTTTTAGATATTTTCTTGAGAAAACAGATGGCATTTTACCCCGTTATCGCTATAAAAAGAGAAGTCTAGTATCTATCTGGATATAGGAAATTATATTATATACTTACTGTTCTATTTTGTGTAGGTTAACATAACAAGTCGTAACATAAAATATATGATGAATTTAATATTTTCATTTATACATTTTTTAGGGGGAAAAGACGTTGTTTTCAATAGGACATCTTAGCAATGTTGATCTGTTTACTTCATTGAAACGAATACACGCAGTGTGTGTGTGTGGTATTATATTTCGCATGCCTATTATGCATATATCGGTAGCTTAGTTTTTCTACTTTGTCAAAAGGATACCATAATGAATATAAAAGGTTAGATTGGCAATGTATGTTTTTAGCACTACATTTAAGCAAAAGTTTCCTTGGTTGAATAAAAGCATAAAAGTGATATTGAAGTAATAATTAAACACTAGAGAAGCTCATTCCTTTAAACATTTTTTCTATTTTTTCTTCAGCTTTTAATATGACGTTCAAATTTCCCGTCTGGTGAGCTACTGATAGAAATTATGTATGTACGTAATCTACATATACATGATCTAATACATAGTAATTAAAACTCTTCCAACTAAATTCCACTATATGTTCATTTTGTTAAGTACATAATTACAAGTCAAAATTTAAATGTTAAATAATTTTTGTGCGATATCAATCATTATTAAAATAATTTTTACAATAAAATATTACCATTGATTATTTAAAATTTTAAAGGTTTGTTTCCCTGAGTAGCTGAGAAACCTTTCTGTCTATGAAACTTTCCCATAAACGAGCTCTAATTCGGCATTTTAGATCCAACGATTGGGTAATACAATCACGGCTACTTACTCAAAAGAATACAATTGAAGTATGTGTGTAGCTGAATACCAACGGGTTAAATAATGAAATTCAAATTAATTCATGCATAAGGATTCCAATTTTGATGGCAAGTCTAGCTAATGTTCTACAAGATCTTCTCTACCCCACATCAAGAACAATCACCTTGTCAAAGAAAAAAATATATGATGGACCTCCTGAAGTATATACCTCCTACTCATCACAAGTATTACAAAAATTTGAAAACTGAAAGAAAAATTGAACAAGCCGAACCTGTCAGTGACGATGACTGCATCACTTACATTATCGAAATTAAAAAAAAAACTAGTCGATTTGGCTTCTGAACGCCTAAAATTAAAGTCCGATTGTATTGAAAACTGTTGTGGCATATTGTTGTGATATCGTATTTCATATAATTGATTAATTGTAGCAAAAATGTGGATAAAATATGTCCAAATCAGGCCTATTGTCTCCTACTTCTACTAACACCGTTGAATTATTGAATCCAGCACAGCCAATAGCACTAGAAAAAGGCGTACTATTTAAAATTAGATATTCAGAATTATCCGTACTGGTTCTGTGCAGAGATTTACGATTATTGCAGAGAAGCTCATCTTTTTATCCAATATTTTTATGATATTTAATTTGTACTGTTATCTCCAAAATTTCTATCCAAAGAGCAATCTCCTGTCTCCAGATTTTGCCTCATCGAAAATTGAAATGTTTCGTCAATATAAGATCCCAATAGATATATTTAATCTATGGTTGAGAGTACATAACTAACAAATCAGCCAAAAATACAATAGGGTAGTTCTGTGCCTAAGGCTTAGAGGGAAGGTGGTTGAATTTATGTTATAACCAAAATCTTTGAAACTACAGAAAAAGACACTAATTCTAGTTTCTGTGGTTCTTGTTGTCTTCTACAATGGCCTCTACTTTCTCTTGTATATTGTTTTGTGGCTTGGTTCAACCCATCTGTTAAAAGTTTAGTTATGAGATTAATGGTTATTGTAGAAGATTAGTTTGTAAAGATATGTAATGAAAAGATTATACCGTATTTTCTTATATAACCTACGACGTGGCATTTAGCAATTGCAGTGCCAACATTGGTACCAAACCTTGATTCAGATTCTACCTTTGCTTGCTACTGCGCTACAAGGAGCACTTCCAGGAACGTCGGCCTACTTCTTTGGAATGTTAAGTGGAACACTGTACACCGCGCTAGTGTTTTGTCACCACCAGAACACTTCCTGAGTAATAGTTTCAGTTTTGATTTCCATGCTTAATAGTAGCCACATTGAAGTTAGAATAACCACATAATTTTGTACTCTACTACAATTAATCTACAACCAACTGAAATGATTTATAGCTTATATTAAACACTAATAATTAGGTAATTGTCTGATTTTTAGTATAAGACATCATTAAAAGACTGTGTACTAAACATATTTTGCTGATCTTTAAATAAAAATATAGCCCCAAACAAAACATTTACTAAATTTATTGAGTGTATGATAATTATTTAATATATCATTTGCGGTAGTTTTAAGGATTGTAGGTCGAAATCGGTAGAGTACCAATTATTTGTATATTATTTTTTATTTAAATTTGCACTTTCATGATTCGATGTTATCTATTAAGTAGAAAAAGTTCATATGCATGGTGAAATTTTAGTTTCACAACATCCAACAAAGACAGGACTTTTTGTTTAGGGGGAATTGTATTGTTTTCTACCACTTAACGTTTAATAGCGCATCTTAGTTGTACTTAATTTAACTTTTTACCAAACAAATTTATATACGGTATAATATATTCTAATAATATTTTGTGTATGTAGTAGGCTATACTTATCAAACTGAACCGTTTATCAAGTGTTTGGGCGGATACATGTTCTCTTCTTACGTGTAAATATTCTGTACTTAGTCTTGCACGAAATACCGTTGTTTTCGTTTGAAAAAGTTAAGGAACTGTTTTTTTATTGTTAAATGTTACTGAGCGGAGTAGTATATAAAAATATTCCAATAAAAATTATAATTATTTCAAAACTGACCACTATACTGTTACGATATAAAATTAAAAGTAAATGCATAGCGCCCGTAATTAGACGACGCAGTTGACATACAAATCTGTTCCGTTGTTTTCGTAAGGTCAGGTAGAGCACATGACAACTGTACCAGTCTATTTATCTTTTGTTGTCCTATCAGCTGGTAACAATAGACTTTAAATATAAACGTCGTAAGTGCGAGTGTATATCCTTGTGAAAACTAAAACTCTGCGCCTTTCTGCCTAGTAAAATTTAGAAATTATTCAAATAATGATTGTGAGAGAGATAGGTTCCTGGCCTAGCAAGTTACCTACTATATTTGAATATCATGTGACTGCAGGTTTTTAAGGTTTTAAAAAACGTTAATCTCATTTAAAACCGTAATTGTTATACTTATTTTAAATTTCATATGACATCTAATAATATAACCAATATAATGATGCATTCTGACCAACGAAGATAACCGTCAGACGTACACTTTAACATTGTATCCTAATGTTCTAGTACGATTTGAAACTGTAATTGTATAATACTAGCAATGAAATGATACAGACTTGCCAATGAAACTAACGCATTAGACAAACACTTAATATGGTGTGATAACACTAATACTTTATTATGATTATAACAAATTTTTTTGTAATATAAAGAATATAATGATGAAAAAAGAGGGAATTATTCCAGTATTTAAGGTGCCTCAAAAAGTATAAATTCACAGGAAAACTTAATTTGATCTTGAATGTTGATTATTCTTACAAGAAAATTCTACAGAAAGCGCAAAGATGCGAGATCCCCAATTCCCGCTCAGCCAAGCAAGGTTTCCCTTGGTATTTCCATCTGATAGCAAATTCTGTCTCGCTCAGATGCGCAGTTAAAAGGATGTTTTATATGAAAAAATGTAATATAATAAAAATTTAGTACAGTATTCTCTTCTTGATTAAGAACATAGGCTAATTGAACAGCCTTTATTGATTTTCAATAATTGAGACTCAAATTGCAACGAATAGTTACTTTAAATGTTTTAAAATAGATAAATGTTTAACTTATCATAATTTTAACAAGTTTGGCAAACAAAGTGATATTATGAATTAAAATCGCAACCAAATTAAATACCTTGGATTAAAACTACTGACAAATTAGCTGTGCGTGCGCATAGTAACGGGTTAACAATCAATGCAATTAAACTAATTAAAAAAAGCTAAATAATTAATTAAATGTATTAATCGTTTTAGTGGGTAATCAACATTTGAAACACCCAACGGAATCATTTCAAGTTGTTAACTAAATGAAAATCTAATTGATTAAAGTTTATAACATTTGTTTAAAACGTGAGATATACCAACTGGCTGTGCATAGATCTCTCCTCTTTTTTCTGATTATTTTGAGATCACTGACTGTTTTGAACGTAACAGCGCGAAGCCCCCGTCCTATCCCCGCAGTCGAGCGCATAGTAACTGGAGCTTCTCATGTGGCCGGTTATTCTATAAAGCGTCATCCATTTATATCCTCCGGCTATGTGACACATACGTAGGTTCACAACTTTTTAGGTTCATATCACGGCAAAACCTGAAGAATGCGCTACATGTATGTAACAATCTATGTGATCCACCATCTTTATTTGCGGTTGAAACTCATGCGGGAACCTGGAGTTGCGGGAACCTATTGAAATGATTGAAATGTATTGTCATGTCAAATAAACCCGCGTTTGTTACAAATAATAAAAAAAATATTTCAAGTTAATTAGTACACAAGTAGCTTTAATTTGTTAAAAATAATAATACCTTGACCACAAAATTAGTATATTTTTGTCCTTTAAAGACACTACATTATCATATTTATACAAAAGACAATTTAATCGTAATTGCTTGGCATTATTTCTCAGTGTAGTACTGAAATATACAATCAACAAAGTATTATAATGAGGTGTGTAGTATTTTCTGTACCTCATTGAGGATCTCAAGAGGTCAGAAACTAAGATATATTTTTCTGAGGATCTATATTTTGTTTGTCAATCGAAGATAATTAAAAATAACAAATATTAACTACACTATCTAGGAAAAGAAAGTTCTGAATTGATCACATACGAAAGTGTTTGACTATATGATTAGCAATTAAAACTAAAAGTTAATAATAATAATCCATGCAATATTTTCTTTTTCTTTTCACTTAGGATAATAAGCTGGGGGGAATTCCTTTATTGCACTTGAAAGTAATTTTGAAGCAAGTCCTAAAAGGAACTTTGCGCTTACTTCCGGAGCAACTGATTATTGGGGATGGGTAACATTCGTTTTATGAGCCATCTATTGTAGACATTCCATGAAGACGATAGCGGGCTCTATATCCCTGTCATCTCACCTTGGAAGAAGTGTAGTTCTGTTCTAGCCCCATTAAGAGGGCAGGGGATACCAGGGGAGATAATATTTACTCCCAGGCAAATAACAAAACTTTAATATTAAGATTCCCACACACTACAACAGTCGTCTTTACCCCAATATATCTACATTTGCGGTTAGAGAGGTGTCACTCTTGGACATATAAACGGTTACTCCGATATAAGTGACACATCGGATTTTTCTCTTCGCAGTAACATAAGCTTGGCATTTTAATTCCAATTATGAGAAAAGGAGTAGTTTTAGTTTGGATGTAACATTAATTTTTTTAGTATCCTTCAATACCAGTAGTGTAATACTAAAAGCAGGGCATAATTGTAAGAGTTACTGCATCTCACAGTAAGGCAAGGTAAACACTATTTTTCAAACTGCACTTAATCATTTCATGTTGCAATGAACTACGCAAACAATAAATAATTGTTTTACACTAGACCATAATTTGAAGAATGTTTGATTAATCCTCTATTAGTAGACGGTGTATCCACTAAGTACGTTTTGTCTTTCAGAAACAGAACTACTAGTCTGTATTATATTTTTTAAGATATTATTATAACCCTGTTAAACTAACTAACTAAACGAAATTTTCTATTTTATTTACATTTAGACTATCAAACTATATTACTTTCTTAGTAGACTCGTCGTTTTACGTAGAATTTAGGTTAAAATAAGATAACTTAACGAAATTCTGAGCTCAAACCTATAAATACATTTTACTGGTCTTAACCATGCTTCAGTTAAATAATGATTCAATACAGGACAGAATAAGGAAGAAGCACTCAAAGCAGTGCTCGTTTGTTGACGTGATTAATCCACAAAACTGTTGTTGAGGAAGTTTTAGTGACATTATGGTGTTTAATGTCTTCATTTCTTTAATTTTTTTATTTTTATTGCTATTTTTGAGATCTTCTTGGTTATTACCCAAACAGGAGATTACATAATGATTTGAGTTTGCCGTAATGATTAGGTTGGAGGTAAAAAATAATAAAAGCTTTTAAATAAAACTAGAAACATGAGAAAATTTCAGAAAATAAAATAGAAATACGAACAATAACTGTCTTTTAACATTTTAGATAAAGGTGAATTGATAAATGGTTAAAAATGAGATTGACAAAATAAATATTAGTTTCTAATAGTTTACTTTTCCACTGTGTAGGTATTTCTCACCAATTAACAGAGCTACTACTTAAACGATTTTTATTATTTTGCAAGCCATAATGAAATGTTTTTATTTTGTATTTTTAAAAGCAAGAATAAAGGAGTAATATTTATTTATTTCTCGTCTTTTTGTTGGTTTTCTGTAATTTAATGATTATACAAGCTAATAAAATTATACAATTACTTTAGCAACACGTTTGCATTAGAAAAGATTTATTCATAATTTAAATAAGTACATTAAAATAATAGAGTAATAATATTGATCGTTGTTTACAAATAGTTTTTTACTATATTTACTAACAACAGAGCATTATTAAAATAGTAAAAAAAACACATTAAAAAAAACTTGTTTACAAAACTAATGTTCCTTCCTGCTTAGCAGGAAGAAGCGTACATGTTCGGTCGTGTCTATAAATAAACTTACAAGTAGATGCTTTATTATATTTCACGGTAAAATTTGATCATATCTTGATGTGTAATGAATCCTTAACGATTGATATTTTTGTATATATACTCATACCACTTACAAAAAATTTTAAAGCTTCATTATTTTGAAACCTTTACAAAATCGTTACAAGCAAATATACTTTGTAGAAATGCTGTCACAGATTTGCTGCAATCAATCAAAAATTGTATTTATAAATGTATTCGCATATAGCGACTCGATGTTTCTGTATACATAAAATAAACAAATGAGTTATACGGATGCGGACTTATAAATTGTAATTTTAAAATGTATGCACTTTGCTACGTAATAAATTAGATATAATTATTGGCTTGCTATTTTTTGCATGGAAGCCATCTTCAAAACTGTAGATATATTAAAACAATTATTTGGAACATAAGCTGATCAAAATTGGTTAAAATTTTAAAACGCCTGTCTTGCTTATGTTTATGTTTTTCTTTATAAAATGTATCTTGCATCTATTTTGGGAAATAGTGGAGTTTAAATGCTTGCCCAAATGCGATCAGCCGCCATCTTGAAAATGTATAGTGTTCTAGACAACGTAACGAAATCTTCCAAGCTATACGTAATTTATGTTTCCACACCGGGTTCCGTATTAAACTATTGAACATAGTGGCAGTTATACTGTTGACAAGCTTGTATTTTATTCTACTACTTTGTCGATTAACAGGTATACGAATCTTCGGTTTACGCTGGTTTTGAGTTCTGGGGGCACGATAGGAAAAATTTTTCACAAAATTATGTCATGAGGGTTATTGGAATAGACAATTTTTCACTTCTAAGGTTATATACCTAATACTACATGGGTAATCTGTTATCCAGTGCTTTTAAAGGAGAAAGGAGTTTATAAAAATAATGGTAGAGGAATATTTATTCTTTCAAATTGTCGTGGGGAGTCGTGAAGACACACAAACTTAAAATTTTTGTTTCTTAGGTATAATTGAAATTAAATCTTTGTATATATATATATATATATATATATACTTTACGGAATATATATATATCAATAGATATAGATATATCTAGCAATGTATAGCAATAGATATATCCTATGATACTTCGCCTATCTGAGTTGACCTTGCGTAAAGTTCCATTTCAATTATTTCAGAAAATAAATACAATTGCTAAATAAAATAAAAATTATCGTTTTTGTTTTTTGGCAGACTAACGTCTCTAATATATCCCACTGTGTGATATAAAGACACTAGTTTATTATGATTTTATTCACTGTTATACTTTATTTATGAAATATGTTTTCTCTATGTAAAATAACTAAGGTGATTCTTAACAAGTTTTAGTTGAGGAGAAAGTAACGAATTGAATTAATGATCAAATTAACTGAATTTATAAGAATTATTAAAATAGATTAATATATGGGAATACAGTCGATGACTGTGAGGTTTTTACTCTACGTGCGAGAGCGCTTGAATCAATGAGAGTATGTAATCCTGCAATGGGCCACGAATCTTCGGATATGGTATAATTATATTTCTATCAGCTCTTTTAATTGATGTGGTATTGAGGGATGTGACTATTCTTGCGAGAGCGCTTGGTTCAATGTGGGTACGTAATCCTGCAATGGGCCACGAATCTTCGGATATGGTATAATTATATTTCTATCACATCTTTTAATTGATGTGGTATTGAGGGATGTGACTATTAGTGCGAGAGCGATTGAATCAATGAGGGTATGTAATCCTGCAATGGGCCACGAATCTTCGGATATCGTATAATTATATTTGTATCAGCATTTTTGATGACCGGGAAACTCCAGATGGCCCTGCTGATATAAGTACAAGTGCTTGAACAATACCACAGTATGTGATAATAGTATTGGACGTTTTACGATTTATTGAATATGGAAACCTGAAAATAAGTTATAGTGCTTTCTTCTATGGTATAGTTCACGAGAAACTGGGTAATGTATACTCTATCTCAACAGGATCGTGTGCGTTAATGTAAACTTTTATTTAGTTTTAAGTTCCGCCAATAAAAATGTAACATGTAGTCCTGTACGTGTGACACCTAATAAGGGAACTTATATTTTGTTCAACAATCATCACATTAAAAAAATTGTGAATCAATGGAACACCTTGAGTTTAATTGTTATGTCGCTTACGCGAGGTCAGCAATTTTAGTTAAGTGATTGTTGCAATAGTTAATATCAACTATTTGATTACTGTTACTTGTATGATTTTACTACTTTTATTAATCCAAAAGTTTGATTATAATTATTTTTAAACTACTATATTTCAGGGTTTCCTTAGTGAAATACATAAAATTATTGTTGAAAATTGCTTAAGACTGACTACTCAACCGTTTGCTATTCCGCACTATTATTGCTGAATACGGTGTAGAGTACAGTGATTGATCAACTGCATTAATCACGTCATCAAATGATAAAATGTTTGAAAGCGGAACTGAATGGGCATGAATGAATGATCACGGTGAATTGACCAATGCAAATGACGCGATAGCGGGGGGAAGAGTGTGGGGGCAGCATCATTAATCAATAATTTTACTGATCGCATATTGTTTAATTGCTCTGGGTTTGTGTAAAACCTGTCTATCGAAATTGAAATAAATTGAAGCTGTTCATATGCTGCAACGAAGATTCAACATATGTAACTTCTGCTTTTTTATAATTAAAATATATTCAGATGTTTTTATACTACAGGAAGTCAAAGTATACACGGTGTCCCATAAGTGGAAGATCAATCGTTAAGAGGTGATCAAGGAGTTAATTTGCAACAAAAATGTATTTGAATTATCATTTATATGAAAGAAATCTCTATTAAATAACGTAACTACAAATATCTTGTTTTGGTGACCTCTTTGGAAAAGAAGCTTAGAAAATTGCACCTTTGCGCTGATTCCGAAGTGACGTGGTGGGTAAGGTGGGTGATAGGGGCCGCCTCCTGCCGAGGTCCATGAGGAAGAATGTAGGGCACTAATCTCAAGTCATGTCCCCTATGAAGAAAGAGGAGCAAGCTCTGAACCAGCCTCTCTAGTCAAAGCATGGACGTGATTGCACACCCTTATGTCTAGGCTGGTAGGAACGTTGGACTCTTAGGGAACGAACCCTAGCAACTTCAACAGTAATCTCCCGTACTATACTAGATCTATCGCATTACCTTGCAGCCCAGAATGTCGACATTTCAGATGTGCCACTTCTGGTAACCCATAGATTTTCCCAGATTTAAGTGATACGTCACATTTTGCTGTGACCAATGTAGGTTAAAATGAAAGGTATAAAACCTGCTAGAAGTAAACCCTCCTGGGTAAATATATACATATCTTACTTATATGTTACTAAAAATAATAGTTTATGATTTAATGTGAAAGAAACAAAAAAAACATATTCTTACTGTAAGCTGTTTCTAAAACATTATACTGAAATTTTTACACTCTAACATAGAAATAATGCTCATGGATAGATCTTAGTAACGCTTAAACTATAAAACCATAGAAAAAGTAATACATAGTTTGAATAAAGTATGCAGTATAAAACTAATACATAGAGAGCCAGTCAAAGAAACAAGCAGTATTAACGGGCAAGGTGTACGTTGATAGTATACCTGATAGAGTACTATACCGTGTCAATAAGTAATTACAGAATCTTATTGACAAATAATTCTACGATCAGTCACTTCCCTCAATACCCGACGATTGTAAGACATGATAAAAATAGATTTGTAACATATCCGAAAATTTGTGACCACTCAAGGATTACATGCTCTCAACGAACCAAGCGCTCTCGCACTAATAGTCACATCCCTCAATACCACATCAATTAAAAGAGCTGATAGAAATATAATTATACGATATCCGAAGATTCGTGGCCCATTGCAGGATTAAATACCCTCATTGATTCAAGCGCTCTCGCACTAATAGTCACATCCCTCAATACCACATCAATTAAAAGAGCTGATACAAATATAATTATACGATATCCGAAGATTCGTGGCCCATTGCAGGATTACATACCCTCATTGATTCAAGCGCTCTCGCACTAATAGTCACATCCCTCAATACCACATCAATTAAAAGATGTGATAGAAATATAATTATACCATATCCGAAGATTCGTGGCCCATTGCAGGATTACGTACCCTCATTGAACCAAGCGCTCTCGCAAGAATAGTCACATCCCTCAATACCACATCAATTAAAAGAGCTGATAGAAATATAATTATACCATATCCGAAGATTCGTGGCCCATTGCAGGATTACATACTCTCATTGATTCAAGCGCTCTCGCACGTAGAGTAAAAACCTCACAGTCATCGACTGTATTCCCATATATTAATCTATTTTAATAATTCTTATAAATTCAGTTAATTTGATCATTAATTCAATTCGTTACTTTCTCCTCAACTAAATCTTGTTAAGAATCACCTTAGTTATTTTACATAGAGAAAACATATTTCATAAATAAAGTATAACAGTGAATAAAATCATAATAAACTAGTGTCTTTATATCACACAGTGGGATATATTAGAGACGTAGTCTGCCAAAAACGATAATTTTTATTTTATTTAGCAATTGTATTTATTTTCTGAAATAATTGAAATGGAACTTTACGCAAGGTCAACTCAGATAGGCGAAGTATCATAGGATATATCTATTGCTAGATATATCTATATCTATTGATATATATATATTCCGTAAAGTAATATATATATATATATATATATATATATATATATATATATATATATATATATATATATATACAAAGATTTAATTTCAATTATACCTAAGAAACAAAAATTTTAAGTTTTGTGTGTCTTCACGACTCCCCACGACAATTTGAAAGAATAAATATTCCTCTACCATTATTTTTATAAACTCCTTTCTCCTTTAAAAGCACTGGATAACAGATTACCCATGTAGTATTAGGTATATAACCTTAGAAGTGAAAAATTGTCTATTCCAATAACCCTCATGACATAATTTTGTAAAAAATTTTTCCTATCGTGCCCCCAGAACTCAAAACCAGCGTAAACCGAAGATTCGTATACCTGTTAATCGACAAAGTAGTAGAATAAAATACAAGCTTGTCAACAGTATAACTGCCACTATGTTCAATAGTTTATTACGGAACCCGGTGTGGAAACATAAATTACGTATAGCTTGGAAGATTTCGTTACGTTGTCTAGAACACTATACATTTTCAAGATGGCGGCTGATCGCATTTGGGCAAGCATTTAAACTCCACTATTTCCCAATATAGATGCAAGAAACATTTTATAAAGAAAAACATAAACATAAGCAAGACAGGCGTTTTAAAATTTTAACCAATTTTGATCAGCTTATGTTCCAAATAATTGTTTTAATATATCTACAGTTTTGAAGATGGCTTCCATGCAAAAAATAGCAAAGCCAATCATTATATCTAATTTATTATGTAGCAAAGTGCATACATTTTAAAATTACAATTTATAAGTCCGCATCCGTATAACTCATTTGTTTATTTTATGTATACAGAAACATCGAGTCGCTATATGCGAATACGTTTATAAATGAAGGGCTCAGGGGAAGAAGGGGGCAAGTCAGTTTTTGTAGATTTTACAGGAAACTGATTTTTTAAGTTTTAAGATCGAAATCTCTATATAAAATTTGAGTTTTCTTAATTTTTTTAGATTCTTTATACAGTTTTATCTTAAATCTACAAAATTTTTATAGGTTAGATTGTCTTACCTTTCCTTGATTTTTTTTAAAAATAACATAAATTTGTTTATTAAACTCCATATTTACACGTTATAAAGGGGGTAAGTCATAGAAAATAAATGGATGTCCAGGGAAAAAAAGAGTTAAGTCATCTACTACACAAAGTGATTTTTTGTTAACACCTGTTTTAATTGTTAAAAAACTATTACAAACTAAATATTCATGACATTCTGCAACTTTCTCAGCTCTCTCTACTTGTATGGGCAAGTTTTCTAAGTACTCTCTAGCTTCTCTTTCGCAGAACCTGGACAAGTGCTTCACATCTTCATACTTTGCCTTGGGTATCGGTATAAAATCTATAAATGTAACAAAAACTGTAATGTAGAGATGTAAATTAATTACAATTCAATTTATATAAATGAATACAATTAATTACATTATTTTTATTTTATACAATTTTTAATTTAACACTAAACCATTTACATTGAAAAATCAAATGAGTGGTTCAGAATGTTTTCTAAATTATCCCTCCCTCTCCATATCCCTACTCTTTATAATTTCTTATTACAAGAACATAGAAAAATACAGTTCATAAAAAAATAAAAATAATACTGTGTTAAATAGAATATTATTGTCGTTTTGTTGATTAAAAGCACGATAACATTAGAAGCCTTCACTCAAACACCTTTATTCTAATACTAAGCTTCTTAAATTAATAACGTTATAAGACCTACCTTCATATAGATAATCTGGAAGAATGAATTCGTTTGTCTGCCAAGTTTCCTTCGTTTTTTTTCACTTGTCCGGTTACAAACCACTGCAGAATCAAAATGCCCACTGTAGGAGCTTCGATGAAAGATGAAACGAGGATGAGTTTCCAGTTATCTTAAGTTCTCTTAATTGGCCTGGATTTGAAGGGGCACTTGTTTAACATACATGCTATTGAGAAGTCCAGACCAGTTCCGAAACATTGATTGCTTTACTTCTACAACGTCAAAAGGGTCGAGGCTTAACCCTGGCTTGCCTGAACACATCTGCCCATTGGCTTGGTAGCTCGACTCTAGTCTTTTGCTTAATAACTCCCATATTCTTATCTGTCTCCACTGTAGGAGTGACCTCTTATGGGGAAACAAACAATGATTTCATCAAATCTGTGTTGCTCATGTACCAGTTGGTGAAGGAATCTAAAAAACATTCCAGTTCTTGTTTTGCCCCTCTCACATGAATCGCAAAAAATGCGCAGTCGTCTAACATTGGGATCTAGAAAGTTATATACAAAATCGTGAATCATGGAGCAACACCTCGTCCACTGCCTTTGCTACCAACAGTCTGTGGATACGTATAAAAAAACGCTGGTTCCAGTGGATAAAAATGTGAATGTTAAAGGTATAAACTGACAGCTGGCGTCTATAGTACACATCATTTGTCGACCAAGTTGGGGACTGGCAGATTTTTCTGGAAATCAAAGCAAATTGCCCTCAAGGTCTTCATTTTTTTCTGCTAATGAGCTTTGCAATCCTTTTTCGTTTCATAGAACCTTTCAGCTTTTTTCTTATGAACTGTGTTCTCACAATACGCAAGCGTTTTAGTTCAGTATCCTTTTGCTCTATTTGATCGGTGTCTGTATTTACATTTAAATGTAATATTTCTGCTTCTAAGATTTTTGATTTTGCAATGTACTCATCGCATGTGCCACAAGTGTCCATGCGGGGATAGCCAAATGATATATTAAATTCTGTGGAGAAAATTGTACGGTATGTTTCATAGGACACTTTTATATTTTTCATGCTTAATACAGAACATATCAAACATTTTTTTTTTATGTTTAATTCTTCTGGTAAATATATTTTGTTGGACTGTGACAGGTTGTAGTGGCCTTTTCTGCCCTTGAAAGACCCTATATGTTCTACTATAGCTGTTTTTGGGCTTCTTCTGAAAGTTTTATTAGGCCTTACATTGTGCTTACCTCGACCGTCTCGGGGTGCCTTACCTTCTTTTTTAAGACCTCTTTGGAGGATTTGTAGTTTTTTTCTTTCCAATTCCGTGAATTGAACGAAATGCTTGCTGGCAAACCTGTACTTTCCTTTACTGTTTCATCACACAAAAATCTGACTCTGTAAGAATAGTGTTGCATCACGAAAATTAGCTTCATCTTCAGCTAAACGAGGGCGCCTGTTTTGTATTTGTTGCACAGAAATAAGCCCACAAAGATAAGTATTTTGTTCGTCAACAGAATTCATTAAATTAAAATTCAACAAAATAATTTTCCGGCAATGTTGTGGGACATTTTTCAAAGCATTTGAGATGTTTACATTGGCAATCAGGCCCTGGAGTATGGCTCTGAAGGTTTCAACTTCCTTATTCGCATCACTTAAAACGTCCAAATTGTTTTTCTCTTCTTCGTATTTTTTCACTTCCATTCACTGCACTATGCTCTTCATACTCACTTTCACTCTCCATTATTCACCACAAAAGATTTTAAAACTGCAAAGAACACTATTACAACAGCAGAACATTAAAACATAACCTCAAAATCAACTACACTGACGGATCAATACTGGAGAACAATCAATATTACAGATACGAAAAGCCTGCAGACGATTTCCTGTTTACTTCGCCAGCTGACTTGCCCCCTTCTTAGCCTGAAGCGCTCAGACTTACCTCCTTTATAACCTGTATGGATATTTTTTAAATACGATTTTAAACTAACTAGCCTCTTTCTTCTCCTGTATAATTTTAAACACGAG
>NW_025782235.1:0-36729 GCF_021130785.1 Homalodisca vitripennis
CCGTAAATTTCTTTGCAAGATAAGGTAATACCTACGTTTGCTTAGTCCATATAAAAAACCATTAGCATTTTTTAGGTTTAATGAAACAAATATAATTTTGAAAATCTTTGTTAGTTCAGAAATTGAGTACGTATTACGTTTCTAAAACCCAAAAAACGTTACTGTTTCTTCTTACTTGACGCTATTCATCGAAAAATTGCTTGTGAATTATAAAATATATAATTACTATGTAAAATAAATATTCAAAGAAAACATATAAGTGTGAGTTTATTATTTTGTGTGTGTGTGGTGTTTTATTAAGGGTGTAGTGTAAATTTGTGTGTTTATTTTTTCATCTGGCAAAAAATTTATCTGTTAATATACTCTTGGCCAAGAAGGATTTCATATAATAAAACTCATATAAGAGTAAAACATCAACTGTGATTCTTTCTTTGTTTATAATAGATATGATCGTTAATTAGTCATTTGAAGAAAAAGGTTATTAGATGCAAAATTGTTTTTGTATAGTTTCTATAATTCTTATGTCCCGCAAAGTTTCTTTAGTGAACTCCTTATCTGCAACACTGAACAAAGTATTGTTCTCTTTAACGTTTTTTTTTTTATTGGGCTTTTAACCAATAAGTTGTTTTTCTACTAATTCCAAGTATATTTGTTCATTTTTGAAACGTACGTTGTCCATATTTTTACAAAACACTAATTGTGTTGTTATGGGTGGTTCGAATTTAAATTTTCTACAGTGAAAATAAACTCTAATCTACTCTTTATGAAACTGTGAAGTGTTTATCGTATAATATACAACATACAGAAATGGATTACAGCCCTTACATTTATTATGTCATAAGTAAACATATCTCTACATATCATGAAACAAGAAGAAAGTTTACTACGCATTTTTAAACGTTATTGTAATTGTATTAATAATAATCTCTTAATACTTAAATTTCCACTAGTACATTTCACGTTTTAGGTCGTGTAGTCTCGGGACGTATGAATTTAGACCCGTGTACAAACTTAATTTTTAACATAAACTATTAGCTCTACATATGTTGCTGCCTACCATCTTTTCCTCCAAATCCTTTTTCTCATCTTCGACTTACATTTTTTAGTTTTTAATATCGATAATAATATAACTTAAATTACTATCGAGAAACTAAATAAACGAGTAGAATTCAAATGTAGCATTGAAACTTTATTTATAAATAAGCTACATAGAAACTTGATGATCGTACATTCACTTTTTCATATATATACATTAAATTTGTACAATTTGTGTAGTTTAATGGTAGCACATTCACCTGGCAAGTGAGAGATCCGGGTTCGAGTCTCCGCGGAGCAAGTACTTTTAGTGATTCAATGTTTATTGAAATTAAATACGGCTCTTGCTATTTGTACAAATTTAATGTAAATAAATGTCACTTGACAGGTGTGTTTGATCTTCCGATCATATATTTTTAGTTTTGGTTAATTTAACGCATATGTGACAGATACGTCCAAATACAAATTAATTAAAATCGTAAAAAGTGAGGGCTCTGTGTTGTAATGGTAGCACAATCACCCGGCAAATAAGAGATCCGGGTTCGAGTCCCGGCGGAGCAAGGTACTTTTTGTGACTCAATGTTTATTGAAATTAAATACGGCTTTTTGCCATTTGTACAAAAGCAATGTAAATAAAGGTCACTTGGCAGGTGTTTGGTCCTCCTTTTTTATTAATTAGATAGTGCAATACTATATATTTAATTATAAAAGTAATTTTAAATACATAACTGATATAGCAGTTTACATAGTTAGCACTATGTTTACTTACTACGAGTAATTTTGACCATCTAGTGTTTTATTGTCCTATAGTTTTACGAATATTTTAGTACATAATATAGTTATTGTAAAGATGACGAATCCGTTTCAATATTGACAGCTAATATGGTGTATTCTTAAACAGATACAACGTGTCCTAGCTATTACTGCGGTAGCAACTGGACTGCTAATGCCGCATAATGGTTCAGGGATCACGAATCCAATAATAAAGTGGGGCTCGACATTACAGTGGGATTGCATTTGGGCACTACTCAGAGTACTAATAGCAAAAGAAAGCTGCTTCTATACTAGAAATATAGCTTTGGATATTCTTTGTTATACATGACTTTATCTTATTATAATTGATTAGATTTTTTATAAAGACACTATACTTAGCATTAATGTAATACTCATGCAATAAGTTCTATCAAAGCTTATAACATGGAAGAATTAATTTCTGTATGCCTGTATGTCTGTCTGTCTGTCTCTCTGTTCGTACTATAATCGAGAATGAAAGGACCTATAGGGTTCTAGATCACTTTGTAATCAAGGAAAATAGATTTTTCGTATTAAAATTTTTAAATAAATTTTGCACTTAAAAGTTAGAATTTGTTTGATTAGAACTAAAAATTACAGTTCCGCCTAAGCGGAAGAAAGATAGATTTCGCATGCCGTCTTGGACTCCAATCCTACAAAGGCAAAATTTGCCAAAAGCATGTATCCTTTTTTATTAAAGCAAGAATCTATTTAGTTAAATGATTCATAAATAATGTATTTACATATATAAACCTATTTACGTAAAATTGATCAATTGTAGATTTCTGTAACTTTTAAAACGTCCGTAATCTTAAAACATTGTGAGTTATTAACAAAGTACGAATAAATGTTAAATTACACGATGCCTATTTTTTTTTTCTGGCCAATACACCCAACCAAGCTTTGTGTTAGTATTGGCTTTGTGCTAGATTAGGCAAAATATATTATGAACTAACGTAATTTATCTTATTCTGAATTATATCCGGAATTCCTTTTATTACCTAATACTTTGTATACCCGATAATTTGAAATATTAGAAGATTTTGCAAACCTCGTAACATTACATATTGTAAATTACCTGTGAATTACAAAAACACTATTAATGTTTTGCACTATAGTACATAATAACAGTTATATAATCATTTTCAACTTAACCTTGAAAGGCTAAGAAATATATAAAAAGTGGGACGAATAATGTTATTAATAATAAACAACTAATATATAATAAATAATTGTATTTGTATTGGGTTCATCTTAGGAAATACTTTGCTCAGATGTGAATAGTCGCCTTCTTGAAAAACATTGTATGGCAAGATTTACGAACGATCACATCCAAGCTTTGTTTTTAATACACTAATAGTAGGATTACATGTATTTGTGTTACGTATACATTTAACTAAATCATGCTAAAACATTAAGTATAGAAACTTATAATAAACAATCTGCATGTATGTAACCATCAGAAAAAGATTCACTAGATGGTTTTATTAATTGATTCAAAAAGAGAAGCGCAGAGTAATAATTAAAGAGCACACAATATAATTTAATTCATTAATATTACTGTTAAACGCATCATAGAATATTTTGTAAACTATTATAAATCATGCCAACGAGTTTATGAGCTTACACTCAAAAATAACAATGAAAAAGTTTGTGATGTGTACTTTTCTGTTTTACCTGAGCAATTGTTTTGTAGAAAACTGATCACTCTACATAACGAAATTTTACATCCAAATGAAGAAGCGCGCATTCATTGTTGCTGCAATAACAGAACGGTCACTGATTAGACGCCAATCACCTGTTCAAATAAAGGAGTTAGGCTAAGGTGAGCCATTACCATGCCATTGATATTTTGTCGCTTGCGTATGTCAGTTAGTAAAAATTTCAGTATAATAATTTTGTCTTTACAGAATTAAATATCTACGGTAAACTAAGCCTTGGGCCTCGTAGTAAGATTTGTCAAGTCCTGTCGATAAACATAGGAAAATTAATACGTTATCTGTAATAAATTAATACTAATCTAGTCTTTTAATAGTTCACGGAGATAAATAGTTGTAAATACGTGTTCATAGTGTCAAATACTGTAACCACAAATTATTTATGAAAATTGTACATAATTAGGCCGAGATATTATCTCGTAACAATTGCATCGTCTCTCATAAATTTCCTTACTAAACTTGTTAACTGTTCCATAAATAATTGAATCGGTAACTTTATGTCCTAATGTTTGTATATTATTTAGTTTTACTCAGAATAATGTAAAGGCCGTTGTCATGAAAATTTATACCTACCATTGCCGTGAAAGTGCATACATTAATGCATTATGTTAATACTTCAATACACTTTAGTATAATTATTGTAATTAAATTAGTTTAAGTAAGAACAAACGTAATTAAATTTTTTCTGTGTCAGAATAATTATGCTTTGTGTTTAAGACCAATATTGTATATCATTGTAATTGGCAGATTCTGCGCTTTTTTAATGTACTTATGTTTATACATTAAACGTTTCTTTACATTTTACTGGCCGCTGTAAGCTAAATACGAGTATGTTAGACACACCAACAATAGTGACAGATGTTGCTGTTTTAGTCAGCTGGTTTCTTTTAAGTTAAGTTTGACATTGTTTTCATGATTGATTATAAGTAGTGTTTACTGATTTCAATGAGCCGCAGAAAATGAATAAAACTGACTTTATGAAGTTAAAGTTTCAATATTGGATTGCACGGACGATACAATCGACGGCTCGTGAGTGTGTTTTGGGTCCGCCCAGTTGGTGAGTAGACTTTACACTACTTATTCCATCGTGCTCCCCTGGGAGGTCGGACTAACTCCGTCAATGTCATTGTGGAGCCTCTACCTATCGGACTAGGCCTGAATAAATGCATCAGGGTGGATCCAGTTCCGACTTTGACAAATGGGACTCAACTTTAATTTAATGTCTAGCCATTATGTATTCATGTGAATTATTGTTTTGTAATTTTGTAGTTCAGGAATATGGTCATTATGATTTTGGCCACTGTAATTTTGTATTAGTAATCGGAGCGCTCCTACCGTTAATAATTTTTAGTATTTTTATTTCAATTGGCCAACGAGTTAAGTTTAAGTTAAGTTAAATAAATATTTGTTTATTTAGTTTAAGACCTTAGCACTGTTAGAGAAATAGGCAATACAGAATGAAATATGTGAAATATTGGTTTTAATTTCTAATTGCCTGATATTTAATTAGAGACCTTGCAACTTACTATTAGAAAATAATCAACCGAAATCTGTGGCTAATTTAAGTACCTAAGGCTTAGTGTCGTAAACCTAATAGTTCTTGCGTGCATGGTATTGGTCTCGATTGAGCATACCTGAGGGCAGGAAACTGTTCCTTGTTGGAGACCTGCGACTATCACACCCCATCAACAAGGTGGCGCCCTTATTACCGAGCAAACCGTAACCATCTGGGTATCCGTCAATCTTAGTAGTCCTCTGTCACTGCGCAAGAACTTGGTTTGTCCTGGCGCTCTACCAATACTCACGCCCTTCTCCACTGAGCGAGGCCGACAATATTGCTAACCCGCGAGGAGGGGTGGCAAACTGGCGCCCAACGCGGGGCCCCTTGTGTTAGCACCTGACTTTTTACAGAATATAAAATTGTATTGAACTTGTAGTGTAAATATTTTTTGAAAGATAGTATTTAGTATTTTTGTTGTTTGTTAGTATTGGGAAACACTGGTAATGTCTTGTTAATGGTTATGTGTTAAATTTTGCTAGTGTTCATGATCTTAAGTTAAATATTGGAAAAATACCTCCTTTGGCGAAACATAAAATAAATAATTTTGTTTTGGATTTGAACTTTCCCCGGTATGACAAACTGAGGATGATGTGAACTTACATAATCGTTGGTTGCATTCTAGTGTTGTTATTTGGTTGGAAAGAACTGCATTTTTAGGATTGGCTAAAATTAGTGCGAGGTGATATTTCCATGTGGTGCTGAATTATTCTGGTTATCTGGTGAATTTTTTAGTATCCTTACCTCACGATGAATGCGTATCATCTTCGAAAGACTGAGGTTATCTACGAACTTAAAATTAGGAATGTTGATACCGATGGCAACGCTAATGAAACTGAGGAAGCGTCTGACTCAATGTTTTTTTTCGGCTGATACCCAGGTTGATGAAACCGTTGTAAAACTCTTTGGATGCCGATGCGGAATTGGGAGGAATGCGAAGGGAAGTACCAGGACTTATCTTTGCTAGTGAGTGATTACGAAGGCACGAATAATGACAACGAGTTTCATCGTATTGTGGCTCGTCTTTGGCATTTGTATCTCCGAGTGGAGAGAATTCCGATTGGAGCATCTTCCGATTAATGAGCAATCGGAAAGTAAGGAAAAGTTGCTGAGTAGAAGTAAGGAGCTATTGGATTCTTTTAGAGGGACTTCTGATTCGAAGAACCAACCGGATCCCAGGACATCGGCAGTTGGTTTTCAACAGCTTCAACGACCAGAGGATGGAGCGCAAGAAAACTAATTTTGAACTGCCCAAAACTTTAGAGTTGGCATTTAAACCAAATAAAAACCACTGAAGACGACGAGAACCTGGCGACAGAAAGGAAACTTCTAGAGGAATGGCGGAATAGGGAAGAAATAAAACTACAACAACAGGAAAGGCGTCACCAAGAGGAATGGCTCCAAAAGGAAGAGAGAAAACTACAAGAAGAAAGAAGAAAACAGGAGGCAAGATGGAAACAAGAAGAAGGACGACTGCAAGAAAGCCCGAAGAGAGCAAGAAGAGAAATGGAAGTTAGAAGAAACTGCGACTTCGAGGACCTCAGCAGAGAACAGAAGAAAGAATCCCGCACGGAGGAATTGAGAGGTCAAGAAAGAAGAGGACCTCCAGAGGACGACTACCTTCCCAGACTTTCAACTAACTCGAAACGACACAGGCGCTAGTTCCCCGGCCCAGATATGTCCCAGTCTACAAGTGGGGGCTAAAGTTTGACAACTCCGGACCAAGTATCTCTGTATTTCTTGAGAGAGTAGAAGAAACTTCGGTCGGGCAAGAGGAGTCACACAATCAAGAGCTATATGAGTCTGCGGTTGATTTATTTGCCGGATCAGCGCTTGTCTGGGTACCGTGCTGCGTCTATTCGGATTCAGTCATGGCATCAGTTGACGAGGGAGCTCAAAGAAGTCTGTCAGCCTGCGGATTATGACATAAGACTTCATCAGGAAATCTTTAATCGGCTGCAGGGAGATAATGAGCCGATAGATCTGTATACAGCCGCTATGGAGGGTTTATATGGAAGATTAGCAGTAGATTTTCCTGAACCTACTCGCTTAGACACAGATCTATAATAACCTGCAACCCTCAGCTGCAAGATCGAATTGGCACTTTGCAGCATTCAAAACTCTTGAAACAGTTGAGATCCATGGGACGTAGAGCCGAAGCGGGCCGACTAAGTATGGTTAGAATAAGGCCCGCAACTACAAGGGAAAATACCCTTGAACCGGACCTTGCTTATCACGATCAGAACCACCCACCGAAAACCTTTATCCGGACGTGTGGCCAGCGTACAGTCCTGCAAATTCAGACCGCCAGGACCCTGTCTGCTGGAATTGTGGAGATAAGGGCCACCGCTTCAGGTTTTGTAGTAAACCAAAACGAAGGTTTTGTTTTGGTTGTGGAAAGCAGGGACGTATTTTAAACTTAGACTGTGTAAAATGTGCCTGCTCAAAAAACGGGCAAGGCAAGGGGTCAGAAAGGAAGTAGGTGGTTTCTGGCTCCTTGGATACTGAGGACCATCCCGGCCCATAAAAACTATGTCATTCATAGCCAACAAGAAGACAATAGGCCTTATTTGAAAGTGAGGGTGTGTTTGGCCGTGAAGTTACCGCCCCTCTTAGACTCGGGAGCTTCCCAAACGTTTTTAGGTGGACATGGAATGTGGATTTTGAATCAGTTTCCCGCTCGCTTTCAGAGTGCCAGTGGACGTTTTGTAGAAACAGCCGACTCAACACGCCATGAGGTCCAGGGCTTTGTCAATCTACTACCCATCACTTTTACAGGGCCGTACTAAAAGTCTAAAGGTTTGCGTTGTACCATCACTGCAGCATACCTTAATCCTAGGCATCGACTTCTGGGAAATAATGCCACATTGTTGCGGATATGCGCAATCCGGAAGTGGGACTTTTGCAAACGAAGAGTGTGGATTTATTTTGTGGTTATGTTGAGGGAATCACATCGGAAGACAATCTAACTCTAGCAGAGAGAGGAAAACGGTTACAAGATCTTCTCGAGGAGCATTTCGAGGATGAGCCATCAACATTGGGTAGAAACAGACCGTGTGAAGCACGTCATCGACACTGGGGGTGTGCCACCAATCAAACAGCGGTACTACAATGTATCCCCTGCTCGTCAAAAACTCATCAATGAGGAGCTAGACCGCATGTTGCAGTTAGGGGTTGTAGAGCCTTCACAAAGCGCCTGGTCCTCGCCTATTATGTTACTGGATAAACCTTATGGCAGTAAAAGGTTTGTTGTGGACTTCAGGGCGGTGAATGCAGTGAGCCGAAAAGACGCCTACCCTCTACCACAGGTGACCGCTATCCTGGATAGACTGAGGGACGCTCGATTCTTATCTAGCCTGGACATTAAGAGCGCCTATTGGCAAATTGAAACTAGACGAGGCAAGTAAGGAGAAGACCGCGTTTGCAATACCGGGTTCATGGCTTAATACCAGTTCGTCACGATGCCTTTTGGTCCTGTGCGGAGCTCCCGCAACATGGCAGCGCTTCGTGGACACAGTCTTGGGACCAGAGCTGGAGCCGAATGTCTTCGTCTATCTAGACGACATTATAGTTGTGACATCTACATTTGAGTCCCATCTTAAAACCTTGAAAGAGATTATTTAGAAGAGTTCGTGAAGCAAAGCTCACCCTCAATAGAGAAAAGTGCAAGTTTTGCAGGAGAGAACTGAAGTACCTGGGCTATATTGTCAGTGGGGAGGGTTTGCGAGTCGACCCTGAAAAAGTAAAGGCGATTGTGGATATCCCAATTCCCCGGAACCAAAAGGAGGTTCGTCAATTTACTGGAATGGCCTCGTGGTACAGACGCTTCATTCCCAACTTCGCGTCACGTATGACTCCTTTGACTTCCTTACTGAAACGGAGAAATCAGTTCGAATGGACTCCAGAAGCCGAGATGGCCTTCCAGGACGTAAAATCCTGCCTGATTAGTGCTCCAATATTATCCTGGTCCAGACTTTTCGAAGCCTTTCACAATCTCCTATGACGCCCTCAGGCGTGGGGATCGGCGCTGTTCTTAGCCAAGACAGTGAGCAAGGAGAAAGTGTTGTTGCCTATGCCAGCCCGCACATTAAACTCGGCAAGGAGCAGAACTTCTCGGCCACTGAAAGGGAGTGCCTTGCGGTGATCTTTGCTGGTGGAGAAATTCCGGCCTTACGTGGAAGGAACCAGGTTCACGGTCGTGACAGACCACTATAGTTTGCTTTGGCTAAGTAACTTGAAGGACCCAACAGGACGTCTGGCTCGTTGGGCTTTGCGATTGCGAGCCCTATGATTTTCACCCTAGTACAACCGTAAGGGGCAAGAGAACGTTGTGCCAGATCTTCTTCTCTCGGACCACTCCACCGATATCGACTGAACCCTCTCATCCAGACGTGATTCATTGTGACTTGATTGAGATACCAGCTTACAATACAGGACCAGTGGTACAAAGGAATGTTGCACAAGGTTAAAATGGGCCCTCAAAAATATTGTCAGTGGCGAACTCAGGAGGAGAAACTGTGGAAGAATGTGAGCACACTGGAACCCTCGCTTCACCAGGATAACTGGAGATTGGTACTTCCAAAAGATCTCAGATCCCAGGGCCTTGTTCGAATGCCACGATACTCCAACTGCTGGACATCAAGGTGTGTCAAAGACCTATAAACGTATCCAACAGCTGTACTATTGGCCAAAAATGGCGGAAGGATGTAGCCACTTATGTTTCAAAATGTGCTGTATGTCAACGGACTAAGTACGACCAACAAACTCCCTGCGGGCGTTATGGGCAGCAGACGTGCAGTTTATTCTCCATGGCAGATGATCGCTGCAGACCTGATTGGCCCTCTGCCACGATCAGTGAGAGGCTTTAAGTACCTGTTGGTTATTACTGGACACGTTTTACTAAGTACTCAGTCCTACGACCTCTCCGAGCTGCTACGGCAAGGCTCGTGTCTCAAACACCTGGAAAGAGGACATCTTTTATGGTTTACGGATTACCACGGTACTTCATATGTGATTAAACGGGTCTGAGTTCATCGGGAAACCAGTGGAAGGACCTTGCCAAACAGTACAATGTCAAGATGCTACTGAACGCAAGTCGACACCCGCCACAGGGCGAACCCGGCAGAGAGGGTTAATCGGGATATCGTTGCTATGTTGCGAGCTTATGTAACAGACAACCACCGGGAATGGGACAAATTCATTCCAAAAAATAGGTTTTGCACACCGCACCGCGCATCATGAGGTGACACAGCATTCACCCGCGTTTTTGAACTTTGGGAGAGAACTCGCTACGTCGGGAGACGGATATGAAGTTCTTAACGATGGTTCGGGTGTACCCTCTACTGAGGATTGTGGTCCCTTTAGTGAGAAACTACGAAAGCTTAAGGGACATATTCCAAGAGGTTTCAGAGAGACTGAAAACAGCCCATGAAAAAAATGCTAAACGCTATAACCTGCGCAGACGATCTGTGACTTATAGAGTGGGAGACGTCGTCTTGAAAAGAAACTTTGTACAGTCTGATGCTACTAACTACTTTGCAGCCAAACTAGCACCAACGCTATGTTGGACCCTACGTAATAGTTGAAACAGGTATCTCCTCTGATCTATAAGCTGGCGGACATGGACGGCAAGAAGATAGGCCAGTGGCATGTGTCGGACTAAGAAATTTCGGCAGTGAAGAAAATTTGGGAAATTTTCTGCCGGATGGGGGGTGTTTGTGACGTGTACTTTTCTGTTTTACCTGAGCAATTGTTTTGTAGAACTGATCACTCTACATAACGAAATTTTACATCCAAATGAAGAAGAAGCGCGCATTCATTTGTGTTGCTGCAAATAACAGAACGGTCACTGATTAGACGCCAATCACCTGTTCAAATAAAGGAGTTAGGCTAAGGTGAGCCATTACCATGCCATTGATATTTTGTCGCTTGCGTATGTCAGTTAGTAAAATTTTCAGTATAATAATTTTGTCTTTACAGAATTAAATATCTACGGTAAACTAAGCTTGGGCCTCGTAGTAAGATTGTCAAGTCCTGTCCGATAAACATAGGAAATTAATACGTTATCTGTAATAAATTAATACTAATCTAGTCTTTTAATAGTTCACGGAGATAAATAGTTGTAAATACGTGTTCATTCATAGTGGTCAAATTACTGTAACCACAAAATTATTTATGAAAATTGTACATAATTAGGCCGAGATATTATCTCGTAACAATTGCATCGTCTCTCATAAATTTCCTTACTAAACTTGTTAACTGTTCTATAAATAATTGAATCGGTAACTTTATGTCCTAATGTTTGTATATTATTTAGTTTTACTCAGAATAATGTAAAGGCCGTTGTCATGAAATTTATACCTACCATTGCCGTTGAAAGTGCATACATTAATGCATTATGTTAATACTTCAATACACCTTTAGTATAATTATTGTAATTAATTAGTTTAAGTAAGAACAAAACGTAATTAAATTTTTCTGTGTCAGAATAATTATGCTTTGTGTTTAAGACCAATATTGTATATCATTGTAATTGGCAGATTCTGCGCTTTTTTAATGTACTTATGTTTATACATTAAACGTTTCTTTACATTTTACTGGGCCGCTGTAAGCTAAATACGAGTATGTTAGACACACCAAACAATAGTGACAGATGTTGCTGTTTTAGTCAGCTGGTTTTCTTTTAAGTTAAGTTTGACATTGTTTTCATGATTGATTATAAGTAGTGTTTTACTGATTTCAATGAGCCGCAGAAAATGAATAAAACTGACTTTATGAAGTTTAAAGTTATCAATATTGGATTGCACGGACGATACAATCGACGGCTCGTGAGTGTGTTTTGGGTCCGCCCAGTTGGTGAGTAGACTTTACACTACTTATTACATCGTGCTCCCCTGGGAGGTCGGACTAACTCCGTCAATGTCATTGTGGAGCCTCTACCTATCGGACTAGGGCCTGAATAAATGCATCAGGGTGGATCCAGTTCCGACTTTGACAAATGGGACTCAACTTTTAATTTAATGTCTAGCCATTATGTATTCATGTGAATTATTGTTTTTGTAATTTTGTAGTTCAGGAATATGGTCATTATGATTTTGGCCACTGTAATTTTGTATTAGTAATCGGAGCGCTCCTACCGTAATAATTTTTTAGTATTTTTTATTTCAATTGGCCAACGAGTTTAAGTTTAAGTTAAGTTAAATAAATATTTGTTTATTTAGTTTAAGACCTTAGCACTGTTAGAGAAATAGGCAATACAGAATGAAATATGTGAAATATTGGTTTTAATTTCTAATTGGCCTGATATTTAATTAGAGACCTTGCAACTTACTATTAGAAAATAATCAACCGAAATCTGTGGCTAATTTAAGTACCTAAGGCTTAGTGTCGTAAACCTAATAGTTCTTGCGTGCATCATGGTATTGGTCTCGATTGAGCATAACCTTGAAGGAGGGCAGGAAACTGTTCCTTGTTGGAGACCTGCGACTATCACACCCCATCAACAAGGTGGCGCCCTTATTACCGAGCAAACCGTAACCATCTGGGTATCCGTCAATCTTAGTAGTCCTCTGTCACTGCGCAAGAACTTGGTTGTCCTGGCGGTCTACCAATACTCACAGCCCTTCTCCACTGAAGCGAGGCCGACAATATTGCTAACCCGCGAGGAGGGTGGCAACTTGTGAAATATTAGGACATTTATGATTTTGAGATAAATATTTTTGGATAAATGTGCACTAAACCGCCTATTACAAACAAAAATAGTAACTTTTATCATTCTATTAGTGGCTGTGGTCAATTCAAACCACAAGCCTAATAGCAAAATTAACTAGGTTTTTTAAACAACGGTACTTGAACTTTTTAAAACCTAACGATCCCTCTTACAGTGTATTAACAGTTTTGAAAACTATGATAATTACATTTAAAAATTTAAAATAACCATATTTAATTGCAATTTGATAATAATAAACTCTTTAGCATCCTCATTACTTATAATTGAAAAAAAAAACAATGCCGAATTCATTATATATTTAACTTACATCTGATAAGCGGCGGAAAAACAGTTATAATAAAAATAAATTAGGTATTTATACTACTTGACTATGAACTAAATAGCGTTCTAAACTAGAATGTTAATCGAGCACGTATTCAAATATGTGTGACGTCAGAGCAATACCAGTCACGACCAGACGGATGGAGAGGTTTTGTGTGTAAATGGTGGAGGCATGATGAAGAACTTGATTTGCAGACTTGAAATGTCAATAACATATATTTATCACAGTATGAAAGCATCAAAATTGTATTGTTCAAATAGTTCTGTGTGATACTGATAAAATGTACTTCTCCTGTCACCTATGTAACTTAGTTATCAGTATTTACCTTTAAGAATTGTATTGCATCTTTCTTTGTGTAAATAATTGTATTTTATAATGTAAAATACTTAATTACATTGTTTATATTTTATAGAAAGATGCAATTTAGAGTTAAAAATTTAAATATAATATGTGATACATTATAAAATTATAAATTACCATAAAACATATTTTTCTTATTGAACCGTAAATTTAATAAGAGTAGTTAATAATAGTGTATTCCTTGCCATAATTTAATACAACATATTTCGCATTAACTAGAGAAACCGTTTTGTATTTTTTATTTAAACAAATTAATCGGATTATTAAAATTATCATTAGTATGGAGATAACTTTCAAAACGCAATAGTTTATTGTCCTTAGCGTTAGAAAAGATTAAAGACTTGATAGGCTCTCGAAAATAAATTTATCATTTTTTGCATGAGGTTCTTTTGTGGACCTGACCAGAATGAGTTAGCGCCATTGATGCCTATCATTCAGTAGAATAGTACAATTTCCTTTTAGTCTATCGGGTGTTTGTAAAATGTTTTTTTTTTTAATGTCATTAATGAAACGAACTTTTTCAAATCTTGCGGACAAACTCCTCAAAAATCTTGTTGCTCGACAAGTGGTGTACTTCTAACCGGTATTATTTGTACCTGAAGACAGTTTACGGTATGAAAACATTTATATTTACTAAAATATTCTTATTCTAACCCTTAATTTATGGTTTAATGAAAGCAAAGAAGTCTATTAATTGGTATAAATGATTTGTGCAAAGTGGTGTAAAAATATATTGTGGTTCAAATACAAACTACATTTTCTTTAAATCTAAGCACTTAGGAAAGCCCTAATAATCACGAACTAAAAACAAAAACCCTGTAAACAGAGATTTAATGCAGTAGGTTTAGAAGAAAGCTAGGTGAAGTATTGCACAAGTCAAGTTTTTAAATTAAGATTAGCATTTTCCGACATTAAATTTAAATCCAAAGCAATTAAATTGAAAACAAACATGAAATCATAAAATTTAAATTTTACATGAAGCTTAATGTGTATAGAGTCTTCTCTGAAACACTCCATGACTTTGTTGTAGATTTTTACATTGGTATTTTAGATTTCAAGAGTGGCAAAAAGAAAATTACAGAATGAATTTTATTTAAATTAACTGATGAAGATCTTAAGATATTTTAACATGTGTTGAAGTAACACATGTATGAACTTATGAAATAAAGATATATAATTGAAACTTTTCATATAACCTCATTAAAACCTGTTATGCAAGACATGCTGTGCCGCTGCCATAAGTTGCACTTTATTACATATATTTCACCTTTAGGTTCCGTTAATAACTAATAAAAACTCACAGAGAGGTACATAAAAATAAAAAGGAACTATTTTGGGTTGGATATTTAATATGAGCATTCTATTATTTCGTTTTTACGAATAATTCTCTTCTACTGTGTTACTTCCCTGGAAGATTCACTGTCTGGAAATTGTAATTGATTTATTCTGTTCTACTTTTACCATTAAACTTGTCACTCGTGGGACAGGTAAAAATGGATGTATTACATACGTAGTTTATAATCACATTTATAAAAGAATATATTTAGACATTTAAAAGCTATTTTTAATTTCAACTATAACCTTATTTGTCAAAAAATACTGAATTAGGTAATTCTAAAGAAAAAGGCTTGGAATGTGTTCAGACACTTACTAATTAAACACAAAAATGGCATCAATAACTACAACTGAGTATATTTAGGAATTAAACATTTATATACCATATGGGGACCATATATCAAACATTGTGTTATGGGAGATATAGTGCCTGTTTGGTAAATTGCGAGTTTGGTTGATAAGGGCAAACCAAGCACTATAGTTATCTATTTACCAGTTAAGAATATATAGTGCCTAATTCATTTGTAGTTAATGAAGTAACAAAAGCTCAATATTGTCCACAAGTCATGATCGCAAGACTATATATTCACTGTCTACTGATTACCAAATAGTCCCGAACCTAAGCATCTACAACATTCTATATGGTTGAATGCCTAAGTCATTGAAGAGATACAATGGTCCACCGAACAAGGAAGACTATTTGATTTATACAGAAAACAAACATTTCGTATTCAATATTTTATTTTATATAAAAAATCAATTATAGTATTCTGATCATCTTCGTTATGATGTAAGATGTAAACATCTTCGTTTGTATGTACCTGGTATTGCTTGAATTATATTATTAATAGATCTAATAAAATCTGTCCATAATGTTAAAAATATTATTTAATTTGTAAGGTAATTAAAATAAGAAATGATATTTATAGAACATGTTGAACACGTGTATTGATTTAAGTATAAGTAATAATTACTTTTAATATGCTTCAGTATTTTATTGATACATAAGCAATAAAAGGCACAACACAATATTGTTTTATTATGATTAAATACTCACAAAAACACTAGTCTACAAACGAAACGTACAGATTATACCGCCACAATATATCCTGAGTGTTATTGTCCCATTGTTTCCGCTATGCTTTGTCATCCCATCTGAGGGTATCATATGACATCTCAATGTGAGCTCGTCTGCTCCCCTACATCGTTGATGTGGAAATGTATATCCATTACGACTTTGCCTAGTTCAATACCGTAAATTAGAAAATACCAAATGCAAATTATAAAGACGTATTGAGTTTGTTTGTCTTGCACAACATACTATATCTTTATTTCATGTAAAAAAAATTTAAAACAATATTGGCATTTTTTTTATTTTATATCAATGTTATGGGATTATTATTATATACACACCTTACAATCACATTTCAAGCTAAATCTATATTAATTACTTCGATTCATTAGCAACATAACTATCTTTAGTGGATTTGATACCATTAGTTAAGAGTTACCATAACCATTAAATAAATCAGCTAACATTCATATAAAATACCACCAAATTATATGTAGTGTACAACCCTTTCGTGCCTGGTAAAATGGATAGCACAGACCGTTTCCTACACTATGTAAAAGGAAATTAAATTGAGGCAACATACGTTAAATTGGCAGACCAACCAATCAGTCAACGATCAGTTGAGATTAGGCCGCGTTGGTTGCCAATTCTACAAAATGAACTAAAGAGAAAACCAAAAAGTATCAAACGGGCCAGATATTTGTAATAAACCAATAAGGAGTCACAATATGCTTTTAAGAAGTTTATCTCGCAAGAACCAATAACAAAGAAAGGGCCCATTCCTGTCCCCTTCCTTTTTATTTCCGATATCTTGTTTTGGCCTGCCGTGATGATTACCATTAGCTAGCGCCCTCTAGTCAGTCGTAGGTGGTCAGTAGACGAATGAAGGCGTATTGTGACCTGTATTCCGTAGTTCAGTTATAATGATTTAGTGTTTTGTTTAGTTTTTTATTAAGTGCAATGGTTATAGAGTTAGTGAAGTTGACAAACAACATGGTGGTTGTGATTCCTGACATAGGCGTGCCACAACGCTTTGGTAAGATTTGTTTATTTTAACCTTGTTTGTAATTATGTATTAGGTTATTTCTTTACCTGAAGAAGAGATCAGATTTGCAGATCTCGAAACATAGTGTTACTGATTTTCTTTTTCACTGAACGATGGCAAATGTCCGGAAAAATCTTGTTTCCTTCACAATCCTTCCATCGTCAGAAATAACCTTCAAACAAAGAATTACTCTTTTTATTATTATATTATATCTGTTAGAAAAAATATTCATACACAAATCAAGGATAATGGTGTAGGAAACTATTATTTGGTAAAACCAGTAAACTTTCCTTCTTTCCTAAAAGTTTAAAATTAATTCCTTTAGTTACACATAAATTTGAGATTTAATTAGAATTAAATATTTTTTCCATTTTGTTCATTTTTTCCCTTAGATTTCTGGCAGATAAGATGTGAAATGAAATAAACAACGTTTCTAAAACTAAATTCAATCTCTTTAATAGACAAGTCTCAATGATTACCCTAGGGAAATGCTTACCATTATTTGTTCTTATTAATTTATATTGGAATCATTGGACTCCACCACACAAATAAAATTCTTACCTCTGTCTTGCTTTTAAATTTTAAAATATTGAAAACTAGGTAAATAAATCGCTACGTTTTTATGTTTTAATGATGGCATTTATCCTGTAAGGTTACAAAAATATGATATGTTTATTTTCAGTTTTGTTTGGGAAATATATAGGTTATCGTTTTAAATTAAAACCGTAACACTCTTAATGATAATATTTTATAAAAGCTTCTGGATACTATGCATTAAATGTTTTAAGGGGTGATGTTTAACGTTGGAAAGATATTGTTCACTCAAAAAAATAAATGCAAATAAACTCACTAAATATTTTAAAATTAAAAGTATATTCCTTCACAGGCAACGGTTTTTTTCTAAATACAAAAAGAAAGCCAGCTGTTTAAAATTAATAATAAGTTATATTAATATATATTTGTGTTTTAACAGTTTTTGAACATGATTTTGATATTTGAATGTATTTTAGATATTCACAGAAAACCTATTGCACAGAAATAGTCATAAAACAAAATTTAGAGCAACATTACTGTCGAAAACTAAATTTGATTGAACCCAATTGAACATAATGTCCTGTTCATACATTTTAAAATTTACCTAGTTTATGTTAATAGTGTTTAAAAAACTATAAATAGGGAAATATAAATAGTGTTAAAATGCTGTATTAATTAAGATGTATTATACATTCTAAATAACACACTTTCTGGATAAGTTCATGTAATGTATTCTAAATTTGGTAGTATTGATGTTGTGACATGACATATTTGAAGAAGCTGAAGGAATAAAAATGGAGTGACCAGGTATATAAATGACACAACAGACATTTCTCTTGGAACCTACAATTTTCTCAAAGTAGGGAACAAGTCCGTTTTGTAATTATTTGGTGGGCAACCTAAAAAAAGAAAATATGGAAATATGGTTCTTACAGTAAGTAAAGCTAGCCCAGCCAGGTAACCGGTAGACCTAGCAGATAATAGTAATTCAAAATGTAAACTTATTATAAGTATTATTGTAATTATTCACTTTAAAGCGATTCTTATTATACATGATAGTGTTATACGCACATTTCAAAATCATAAAAAATAATCATTGAGCTCCATTAAATCTATATTTTAATACTTATTACTAAGAAAAACTGTGTACTATATGTACATAGTATATATGTATTAAGATTTCTCCCTTACTGGCCTAAAAATGTAACTTAATAATTTGAAATTTCATGGAGAGTAAATATTAATGTTCTCCTTTTTGGAATAAAAAAAAGAGTCAGCCCTTGTAAGAAAAACATTTGTAAAAGAGAAGGCGCTTTAAGTAAATGTTAGGAAGGTTTTTCAATATTCGAAAGTCTTGCTATTTCACAGTTAAATACCTTTGATGTATATATTATTATTATTATTACTAAATGACAGGTTTTCAAGTCTTAGGATGTAAATATTTTGTTTTCCTAGTAATAACTTTCACTACAGAATCATACATTAGCCTGTAGTGCTCAGTGTAAGTCCTACTCAAAGCTTCTTTATTGGTTATTACTTATATGAGGAATACTTCTCCGTCATTTAAAAATAATATAATCAGCTAGTAATATTGTATGCATACTAAACAATTCTATGTTTGGTAAACATTCATAATAAGCTTAGGTTTTACTCGGTAAGCTAGGTACAACTCTTTATGTAGGTAATGTACAAAATTAAACTATAACCACTATTGCAACTGATAATATTTTTAATATATTTTACTTGTATATAGATTTATCAATATTCTCACCTGACTACGAACTTTCATAAATAGGCTTGAGCCGGGGCTCAGTTTGGACAATTTATTTTTGTCTATTATTTTGCCCACCTCGGCCACTCTTGTCAGTCGGTGGGGGAGTCACTCCGTCAAGTATTGATTTTCTGCCTGGTTGGACTGATTGGTTGAGGTCAGCTGGTTTGACCTTGACTAGTTTACCGACCAGCTGTTCACCGGCACCGGCACCGGCACCGGCTACTGTTCGGAGCGGTCAGGACACGTTCGGAGGAAGCTACTGCGTTTGCTGTCTGTTCACTGCTCGTCCCGTTCCACATGGCTGGCTAATTCTACTACTTTCGGCAGGGTCCCCGTGAGTGCCGTCAGCGGGACTGATGCGGCGAGTCTGCCCACAGCACTGAAGCCAACTGAATGCCCGCGCCCTGCCAGCGCTATTGGACCGGCATTCAACCGGAGTGTAGTGCTCCCATTCATTTCTTCTGGAAACAAGGGTTGGATCAAAAATGTTTTTTTACTTCTTATACTGAACTTGCGAGGACTGTGGTGGCAGGGAGCGCTGCCAGATGTTAGATCTGGAGGAGGAGGGCCAGTATATTAGCCAGTATTATTTAGTTTAGTTACATGAACTGAAGGGGAGGATTTCATCTTTAATTCGGATTCGTGGAGGCAACTAAAGCCCCCGCCTCCTTCGAAAATTGGCTTTAAATATTATTTTTAATTTTCGGCTACAAACTTGAAACCAAATTACTTAAAAAAATTAGTGGGCCTAGAAGATTCTACAACCTTTTCCCTCCCCTCAGTTCATAAAAAATTTACCTGTTTAAAATTTTTAGATTTACTACTGCCGTACCTGAAATTGTTATTTATATATCAAATCTCTATATTATATTATTTATTTATTATGTTATTATTTCTATTTATTATGTTATTGTCTATATTGGAATTTTATCTATTGTTATTTAGTTTTGTAAGTTACGCGGTGCACCGTGGTACTGCAGTTTATTGTACTTTTGCATGAAAATGTTTGCCAACCTTCTAATTATATATAATTTACTCGAAATCTTGTCTCGTTTTGTCTCTTTCCCACTAGTGGCATGTGGATTGTTTTTTTTTTTTTTATGATTTGCTCCGAGTTTTGGGAGGGGCACGCTTCCGAGGCCTCCTGTCTTTTCGCCTGCTCGGAACAAAATGGTAGCAGAGCGTGGTTTCGTGTTTTTATAAACCCTCTGCGGGCCCGGGGTTTTTTTTTTGCCACTGGTGGTGAGAGGAATGAGTTGGAGTGGGTAGATTGTGACTTCCTGCGCCTGTGCCGTCTCGCTGAGCTATTTATCGCCGATCTACAGGAAGTGTGTAAACTTGTTTATTATTTTCGGCTTATTGTTACTTGTGTGTTTTTGTTATACTTTGTCATCGTTGTTTTTTTTCCGGGTTTTGTTCTGGTACGGCGTAAGTGTTTTGCTGTGGTATTTTTGGTTTCGCTGCCGTGTTTCGTGGACGGCAGGAATTCTGGGGACCCTGCTGAGAGTGTTGTTTCACTGCGTTATTTACTTGTCGCCTTAGTTATTTTGCTTTGTTAGTCGTTGACTTCGAGTCAGTGTGTTTTATGTTAGTTTTTGTTACTCATTGTTATCATGGCCTGTCTCTCTGGTGCCTGAATACTTGTTGAAGGAGGATCTCCATTTTGAGTTGTTGGCTCGTGGGCTTACTCCGGGTTCCGACTGCGAGTCCATGCGGAAGCAACTGCGTGATAATATGGAACTGGACACGACCTGGCCTAGAGATTTGACGTTCCAGAAGCAGAGGCCTATTTTGGAGGCTAAGTTGGAGACGTTTGAGAATAGTCAGGAGGACTGGTTGGAGTCGCCGCCTACTGGCCGAGAGAGGGCTAGGTATTTGTCCCGGCTTACCCATCTACATATGAGGCTGTCGCTACTTAGAGCCAAGCTTACCAGTTCTGGTGATAAGGAGTGGTTGGAGGAACGCGTCACCTTGGTTGACGGCCTGCTGACTGTACTCGAGAGGGACGAGGGGGCAAAGGCTCCTGAAAAAACTTTGTCTGCGATTGACTCTGCTGCGGCTGTTAAGGGTGAATGCCGGATCCCTGGGTCAGTTGTTGCTGATTTTGATGTGGGCGTGGCGTCGGGGGTGTCTGGTGTGGACGGGGCCCGGGGCCTGTGACCCAAATGCCTGCTGGATCTGGAGGACTGGGGACTGCGGTGACGGGATCCTTTGTTCAGTATCAAAAGCTTCCTAACACACTTACCCCGTTGCTGCAGCGACTACCAACGGTGGATGGTCTAGATACTGAAGCTTTGCTGCAGTTTCTATCTGAGATCCTGCGACTGCATGACTTGCCTGGTCTTCAGGGAGCGAGCTTCCTTCACATGTCTCATCTCTCCGTTTTGTAGGCCACCTTTGGGTGACTGTCTGGTTCGAGTTCTCCAGAGGGGTGGTACCCTGGATGATTTTCATAGGGAGGCATTGGATTTCTTTGTTCCTGGTCTGTTGAGGGAACGTCTCCGTGTGGAGAAATTCTTTAGGCCTCAGGGCAACGGAGAGAGTTTGGCAAAGTTTGTGGCCGAGGTGAGGGACACTGGTAGGGTGTTTAAGGCTCGATATCCCCCGAAAGTACTGTGGTCACCACCATTCTTGAAGGTTCTCAATCCTGAAGAGAGGTCCCGTCTGGTTTTTGCTGGTCGCCCTTCTACCTTTTTCTGAACTGGACCCGTCTGTGCATTGCTTCGCGCGCAGCGTGCAGTTTGCTGACCGGCAGAGGGCGGAGAGGAACAATCATAGTTCCATCCAGCCCTCCAGGGCTTGTCACGGCCGTACCAGAATCCCGTAGATGGGCCACACCACTCAGGTGGGCTTCGTCTACCCATCTGCTATGCCTGTGGTGAACGAGGTCATACTCGTCGGGAGTGTCCTAGGAGATATCGCACTGGTCCAAAAAACTAGATCAAAGGGGGGTTTTATCTGAAGTTCCCCCGAGGTCTAAGAAAAAAATTTCAAAAAAATAGTACCTGTGCGAAAAAATTTGATTAACACGTTCACCCCGAAATGCGCCACCACCGGTGGGCGCACGCTCAAAAAATTCCAACATCAATAATTCTCGATGTTTTAATAACATAGACTACTCTAAACCCCGACGTTAGTATTGTTCATGAGGAACGGTTTTATTCGCATATTATTATTCTACTAATGTTATATAATACGTATGAATCAATATTTATCATATTTAATTCACATTAAAAGTATGTGCCACCGGTGGCGCACGTCGTCCCCTGGTGAAGAAAGGTACTTTCTCAGACGACGTGCTACACCGGTGTGCGCACTCTATTAGTGACAAAAAATAGTGCGCGTAGAGCTTCTATTGGCAGCCTTTAAGAGTGCGACACTTGCCGGAGCTACTTATAGCGCTCTATTAGCAACAATACGAATCAGACCTTCTTTATAAGCCGCCATTACCTGTCTTCTTGTCGTAGAGATTGTTCTGTGGTTGCTGTAAGTTCAGTGAGTTCATTTTTATTTTAGAAAATGGATGAATCAGACATCGATGACGCCCTTGATGATGACTTTAGTGATCGTTCTTTGACCGATTTTTCAGTTAGTGGCAGTGAATATATGCCATCAGATGAGGAAAGTGATGTAACAAGTGCAGAGGAGTTGAATGAAGAAGATGGCGTTGTTAGTGATTTAGATGAATTGGAATTGATGGAAGTAGATGAGGAATATCAAAGGGTTAGAGAGGAGAGTGGAGACGAAGAAGGCAATAATATTGAAAATGTAAGTGACCCTGTACAAGATGTAGTTTGTAAGGTTCATTGTGAATATGTAGAAAATAAGTTAGAGTGGACAGAACCAAAATTGACATGCAGATCATATCCCTTTCACAGGAAATGCAGGCTTAAAAACTGTTGGCCAATTTAATTTAAATGATCCATTTGAAATTTATAAACAGTTCCTAGATGATACATTATTGAATTTGATTGTTTTGGAAACTAACAGGTATGCACATCAGTACCTTGCTTCAAAGCCTGTAAAAAAGCGTTCAGCAATGGCTAGATGGGTTTGATTTGTACAACTGAAAGAGATACACAAATTTTTTGGTGTACTGATGATCATGGGCATATGCTTATTGCCTCAAAGACAAATGTACTGGTCAAACAATCCCATGTACCAAAATAGTGTCATCAAGAAAACTATGAGCAGAGACAGATTTGACTGTCTCCTAAAATGCCTACATTTCCAAAATAATGAGGAACCAGCAACTGAAGAGCCTCGGTTGTGGAAAATAAAGAAACTGCTCAATCATTTAAATGCAAAATTTGAAAGTCTGGTAACACCTGAAGAGTCACTAGTTATTGACGAGTCTATGGTTTCCATGGAGGAGGGCGTTTGATTTTTAAACAATATTTGCCAAAAAAGGCTCATAAATATGGAGTCAAAATTTACAAGATTTGTACCACTGATGGTATACTTTTAAAAGCAAAAATTTACGCTGGTAAGTCAGACGTAACTGCAAGAGAGGCACATGCAGATAAAATTGTCATGCATTTGATGGAATCATTTCTAAAATGAGGGTAGAACACTGTTTGCAGATAACTTTTACAACTCCACAAGGTTGGCCAAACACTCTGCTTGAGAAGAAAACTTTATGTTTGTGGCACCCTTCGAAGTGACCGAAAAGGCAATCCAAAAGAAGTCACTAGCAAAAAATTAGCCAAAGGTGAAGTAATTTATCAAGAAAGCAGTACAGGAGTTAAAAGTACTTAAATGGCATGACAAAAGGCCTGTACTGATGATAACCACTCGCCCTGAAGACGTTTTCTACTCTTGTGGCAAGCAAAAAAACAACAAAGAAAGGCGAGGTTGTCATGAAACCATCATGTGTCATGGCGTACAATGCAGCAAAAAAAGGAGTGGACTTTTCAGATCAGATGTTCCTCTTATTACACTCCTATCAGAAAGACTCTCATTTGGTACAAAAAAGTTGCACTGGATCTTCTCCTAGGTACTTGTGTAGTGAATGCACTAGTACTACATAACAAGTACTCATTAAACCAAAAAAATTGTTGTATGCTCACTTTCAGAGAAAAAATACTTCGAAATCTCCTTGAAGGAGAAAATGTTGGAGCCCTTGTTCAAACACCCCAAGATGGCAGGCAAGGTACCAAGAAACTAAAAACATGTGCTCTCAAAGCGTGAAGGGACTGCAAGAGAAACCAGGTAAAATATTTCATTTTAATTTTATATAAAATTACAAAATATCTTACACTACGTCTTATAACAACAATAACACTACATACTAGTTTAGATCCAAACTAATGGATCTTAGTTTTCGTCAATTTACCTGCATGTTCATCAATTTAGTTCAATAAATTAGTGATCTGCATTTTTGCTATGAATTTGTAAAGTTTTATTTCAACATGGTTTCCCATATATTTGATAAAAAATATAATTAAATACGTTTTATGAAAGTACAAACATCCAATTAGATTTATTCCTTACAGAAAACGGTGTGTCAGCTGCTACAGCAAAATGAAGGAAGAAAGGGGGGCCAAAGCAGCAAGGACGTACGCAAAAACGTGTTTCAACTTACTGCAAAGGGTGCGATGAGACTCCTACAATGTGCTTAGAGTGTTTTAACTCCAAGCACTAAACTGAACACCATTTGTAATAGGAAAGCTAATGTTTAATTAAAATATCTTGAGTTTCAAATTTATTGCTTTGTATTTTTTTCCACTAAAAAAGGTCTTTATCAAAACCCGACGTGCGCCAACCGGTGGAGCACATTGTAAAAGGTTCCATATGTATCGACAAAGTCATCTAAAACAAGTTGTAAAACTACGGCTTGTTTAAAACCAAACTAAAATGCCGTATAAGAGTGTGCCACGGGTGGCGCACGTCGGGGTTTTGGGGGGGATCGGCATGTGCCACCGGTGGCGCACGTCGGGGTTTTGAGTGGGGAAAATATTGATTCATTTATCCCGTCGGGCTGAAGGTGTTAATAGTTTGGACACTATGAGCCTAGCAGAAAAGGGAAACTTACGGCTTAGGACAGCATCTTCGGTGTGCCCTTATATCAATATCTTAGTGGGAGACTCAGTGCATAAGGCCCTAGTTGATTCCGGGTCAGCCTGTAGCCTCATCTCTTCCCGTCTTTTGAAGCCATTTCAAGGTTGGGTTTGGTGAAGCACACCGAGGAGTCTTATTTAAACTTGCTGGACTGCTTCTAATTCCCCTCTTCCAATTTCGAAGAAGGCTTCAATCAAGTTTAAGGTTGAATGTTTTTTCATGGGTGTGGAGCTTCCTTGTGGCCCAGGACCTGAGTATGGATTGTATTTTGGGGGCGGATTTTATTCAAAAGGCTGGTTTGGTGCTGGATCTTCAGGCGGGCCAGTCTTATTTCAAATTCAGTCGGCGAGTGTCAGTACCCTTTTCAGAATAATTTCCAAATCGACACCGCAGGTTGGTGAGGTGGGAATGTGAGGAAGATTCTGCCCCTGGGGACCCGTTCGGTCACTTGGATGAGGAGCAAGCTGGGGTGCTCCGTGAGCTTTGCTCAAGATTTCCGGATGTCCTCACACCCAAGCTCGGTTCTACCCATCTTATTGATTATGAAATTCGTCTGACTGACACTCAGCCAGTACGCTCCCACCCATACAAGTTGGCTCCTCCAAAGATGGAGGTTATGCGTGGTATCATCAAGGATCTCTTGGATCAAGGAGTTATTGAGCCCTCAAACTCATCGTATGCCAGTCCAGCGTTCTTGGTTCCAAAGCCTAATGGAAAACATCGCTATGGTGGTTGACCTAAGAAAACTTAATGCCAAAATTGAAATAGACTCAGTGCCTCTCCCCGATCTCCATTCTGCTTTTGATTGGTTCGGTAAGGCCAAATTTTTCACTATATTTGATTTGAACCAAGCATATCATCAGATTCCGTTGAAGAAGGAATCACGTCCTCTCACGGCCTTCTGTGTTCCGTGGAATTTGTATCAGTACCGATCTGTGCCTATGGGGCTAGCTGTGGGGGCCCAAACGTTATCTAGGTTGCTTGACTCCATCTTCCACGATGTGAAGTTTCAGGTATGTCTTTAAATATCTTGATGACCTTCTGGTCTACAGTGAGTCTTTCACGGAACACGTTAAACATCTTGAGGAGGTCTTGGTTAGGTTGGGTAGGGCTGGCCTTACAGTCAATCCGGAGAAGGTGTCTTACGCCCAGTCTGAAATATCGTTTCTCGGTCACCTCGTGTCGTCTAGGGGTGTATCTATAGACCCTGCCAGGACCCAAGGCATTCGGGATTTCCCTCCTCCGAAGGATGCCAAGGGTGTTGCCAGATTCATCGGCATGGTTAATTTCTACCGTAGGTTTATTCCTGACTTTGCCGAGGTGGCCGCCTCTCTGAACGCCTTAAGAAGGAAAGACGCAAAGTTCGTTTGGGGTGAAGATCAAGAACGTGCTTTTCAACTGCTTAGGGAGGCCATTATCCAACCTCCTGCGCTGCGAATACCGGACTTTAGTAGGCCCTTCATCTTGCAGACTGACTCCTCATCCTGTGCTGTAGGAGCTGTGCTTTCTCAAGAATTCGACGGCGCTCGGCAACCTATAGCTTTTGCATCTAGGACTTTGACCTTTCAGGAAAAGAAATCTTCTATTTATGAGCTGGAGTGTTGGCGGTCGTTTTCGGCATGGATAAGTTTCGGAGGTTCCTAGAGCATTCCGAATTTTCTGCTGGAACTGACAATCAGGCTCTTTCCTCGGCTATTGGCCCATCCTCGACAACTCGGGAAGATTGGTCGCTGGGTTGTAAAGATTGCGGCCTTTAAATTCAGGGTGTAGCACATTCGCGGCACACAAAACGTCGTCGCCGATGCTCTTTCTAGAATGTATCATCTACCCAGCGATCCTGTCGATTCTCAAGCACCGTTGTGTGGGACTGTGATGTTGGATTTCCCTGCTGCCTTTGAGAGTTATGGCTCTCACCAACTTCAAGACCCCGAGTTGTCAAACATCATTGGTGAGCTCCACTCTCCTTACTTCTTGTCCAGGGTGTCCTCTGCTGTCGTGCCCGACGCGGAGGTGGTCCCAAGATTGTTCTGCCGAGTGCCCTCATACCGATGGTCTTTTCCTACTTTTCATGTTTCTCCCGTGGGCGGTCATTTAGGGATTCACAAGACCATCGCTAAAATCAGAGATAAGTTTATCTGGAAGAGTATGGACAGAGACATTGCTGGTAGAGTACGAGCTTGTCATCTTTGCTCGGTCAGTAAACCAGCACAAAATACCAAATTAGGACTTCTTTCCTCCGAGGTGGCTGAGCGGCCTCTTGAAAAAGTGTTCATTGACTATGTGGGACCCTTTCCCCGTAGCAAGTCAGGGAACACCTCCCTGCTTGTAGCTGTGGATGCTTTCTCTAAGTTTTGCTGGTTGATTCCTCTTAGGAGTGCCACGGGCGTCGCTCACTGTCAAGGCACTCAAGTCCCGCCTTCTACAGAATTTTGGAGTGCCCGCCACCTTCGTCTCAGACAAAACGGCACACAATTCGTGTCGAGGGAGTTTCATCGCTTCCGTTTTGGGCATGGAATCAAACATGTTACGACATCTCCTTACTACCTCCAGCCTTCTCATGCTGAGCGGTTCAACCGCAATCTCAGAGCCGCCCCTCATCGCTTATCACGCTGAGAAACAATCTACCTGGGATGAAAAACCTGAGCTGGCTTCAGTTAGCCTTCAATTCCGCTCTTCACGAGAGTCATGATTCCACGCCTTTTCATGTCATGTTTAGTCGTCCTCCTTCTGATCCCTTGTCTAATCTCTGGAGTCTGGATAGTCTTCTACCAGTACCTGGTACTCCCAATGTGAGTGACACTTGGGAGGCAGTCAGGGTTAAGCTCTACAGTCTAGGGAAAGGGTGAGGAGAAAATTCAATAAGGGACGTATTGCTAACCCCTTCCAGGTGGGGGATCTTGTCTTTTGCAAGGCCCATCCGGTCAGTTCGGCCGTGGATAAACGGGCAGCCAAACTTTGCTATCGGTGGACAGGTCCTCACCGGATTCTTCGTTTTTCTCTCCCCAGTTACTGCTGAGTTGGTTGATCCCGTATCGGGTAGGTTGTGGCGGAAGGCCCACGTTTCTCATCTGAAGGCCTTCCGTGGTGACACCTCTGGTCATGCTCTGGATACTGGTGCGGCTGCGGGGGTGTCCGGGGATTGATCACCCCTGGGTTTTCTCTGTAGTGTCGTTTTACTCTCTTTCTCTTTTTCTTCTTTGTCCAAGAGAGGCGCCTCTCAAAATTTCAGGAGGACCGTGTTTTGTCTGCCTCCTGCTCAGAACTTCGTTTCCTGTTAGGGTTCTCGACTTCCCGTTTTCCTGTGCCAAGCTTGTTGGTTCTTCTTTCAGTGGGGGAGAGGTTTTGTTTGGGGTTGCATCCTTTTTAGTGGGGGAGGTTGAGCCGGGGCTCAGTTTGGACAATTTATTTTTGTCTATTATTTTGCCCACCCTCGGCCACTCTTGTCAGTCGGTGGGGGAGTCACTCCGTCAAGTATTGATTTTCTGCCTGGTTGGACTGATTGGTTGAGGTCAGCTGGTTGACCTTGACTAGTTTACCGACCAGCTGTTCACCGGCACCGGCACCGGCACCGGCTACTGTTCGGAGCGGTCAGACACGTTCGGAGGAAGCTACTGCGTTGCTGTCTGTTCACTGCTCGTCCCGTTCCACATGGCTGGCTAATTCTACTACTTTCGGCAGAGTCCCGCGTGAGTGCCGTCAGCGGGACTGATGCGGCGAGTCTGCCCACAGCACTGAAGCCAACTGAATGCCCGCGCCCTGCCAGCGCTATTGGACCGGCATCCAACCGGAGTGTAGTGCTCCCATTCATTTCTTCTGGAACAAGGTTGGATCAAAAATGTTTTTTACTTCTTATACTGAACTTGCGAGGACTGTGGTGCAGGAGCGCTGCCAGATGTTAGATCTGGAGGAGGGCCAGTATATTAGCCAGTATTATTTAGTTTAGTTACATGAACTGAAGGGGAGGATTTCATCTTTAATTCGGATTCGTGGAGGCAACTAAGCCCCCGCCTCCTTCGAAAATTGGCTTTAAATATTTTTTTAATTTTCAGCTACAAACTTGAAACCAAATTACTTTAAAAAATTAGTGGGCCTAGAAATTCTACAACCTTTTCCCTCCCCTCAGTTCATAAGAAATTTACCTGTTTAAAATTTTTAGATTTACTACTGCCGTACCTGAAATTGTTATTTATATATCAAATCTCTATATTATATTATTTATTTATTATGTTATTATTTCTATTTATTATGTTATTGTCTATATTGGAATTTTATTTCTATTGTTTATTTAGTTTGTAAGTTACGCAGTGCACCGTGGTACTGCAGTTTATTGTACTTTTGCATGAAAATGTTTGCCACCTTCTAATTATATATCATTACTCGAAATCTTGTCTCTTCCCACTAGTGGCATGTGATTGTTTTTTTTTATGATTTGCTCCGAGTTTGGGAGGGGCACGCTTCCGAGGCCCCCTGTCTTTTCGCCTGCTCGGAAACAGGCTACATCCTAATATATTCTAATATTATTTAGATTGTCTGTGTTTTATTAATAGGACAGTCATTTATTATTAATCCAAGCAAATATTTATGTATGACATAGAATGTAGCATAATAAACCTATTACAAAACGCCAAATTCATTTAATATTATTCAATACAAAAGACACATAAGTATATAAATATGAATATTTATAATGTAATGTACGCAAAAAGCTCCAGGTAATGGGAAATAATTGATCTACATTGTCGTGATGAATACAAAGTTAATGGGATATTCTGGCGAAAATTTAATGCAGATATAGACAAACAATCCCTACTCGTCGACTGCTCAGCAAATTACCAACGCAAATGTGCACACAGTCAGTGTACACACTGTTGGAGCATTCTCAGCCGTTTACTCCATAACGCTGATCCTAGTATCCCCTTAACTTAGTTTTAAAAAAGCTAGTATTTTTAACAAATCAATATTAATAAATAAAATAATTACTCATGCAAAGATACATTTAATTCTGTCCTATGAAAAGGCGAAAAATATTGCAAGGTGACGATTAAGAAAAAAGAACTGAGAACCTACCAACATACAAGTTGTTGTGAATCAATACAATATATACATATTTTTTAAGATAGAAATTCTCTGCCAGCTACTGTAACTTAATATGTACATGTCTTCAGCCACCAAAGATTATAAAATCTTAAACCAGTTTTGCTTTGTTGCTATGATGTTGAAATAAGAAGTGTTGTTATTTTTGCTAAACTCTTACTCTATCAATGGAAACAAATGGAAAATATTGGTTAAAATAATTACATGTGCGGTAGTGCTGTCACAAAAATTGAATACGTTAAAATTGCTCTTTGAATTCAAATTACATAATTTTAGAGACCAAGATGGGTTTTGTTGCCTGCATTAAAGGACAGTGGGGATTACTCCAGAAGGTTTCCGAAATAGGAATAGGCCTACAGATATCTTTTATACTAGGTACTCTAGGAATATCGATGTAAAATTTCAGTACAATGGTTTAAGTGTTTATACGCGAAAGCAAAACAAAGAAATACAGGCACTTCGTATTTATAATATGACTGGACATTTACGGTATAATTAAACTATAGATATTTTTTGGGTTTTTTATTGATGAAGGATTGTAATTACAATTGGTAAATGGGATTCGTTCTAAGGAAATCTATCTTATTCTTATTTTTGGTTATGTTTCTGTTTAGAGAAATAAATAAAATCAATAGAGAAAATCGACCATAGATACAGATGTGATATGAAAATTTGAAAGAGGAAGAATGTTATAGTATAGTAGAATAATATATCGTTGAAGCGTGACTTTTGAACTTATAACATTTATTTTGAATTTAAAGAACAATTAATTTTAATATTTCCCAGTGTCATAGACCATGTTGTTCTTTTCAGTAAATGCTTATTTTAGATTTACCTACTATATGTGATTTAATAAAATAGGTTAAATTGATTTGAGTTTCACGTTTGTTGATTTTGCTTGATATGAAGCTGTTAGTTTGCTCTACTACATAAGTTATATATTTCAATTGATTATACTTTATATTATTTTATTTGAAATTGAATTTTTTGGATGTATAATTTGAATTTGTAATTTAAACTATGTAACATTATACATTTAAGACTGTAGAACAAATCACAAATAAAAATGTTCTTATTTACTACCAAATACTGAAAATTTAAGAATTTTTACAACACATTTATGATTTTATAAAATTAATATTCTTTTATCAACCAACAAGCATATAAATAATTAAAACTCCAACTATAAATGCCGATGAATAAAAACTATTGACAAGAATAAAGCATTTGGGATTTATAACATTAAGTACTTTACTTTATTCAATGACTCTACTTTATTTATTGTCTTAAAATAAAATCTGAGTTGATATATTTATTTCAGTAGTCATTATGATTGCCTTTATATTTTTTCCTACCAGTATAAAATGTATTAACTAAATGTTTACTAATATTTATTGATCGATTAAAACTATAAGACATATTATACAGTTTAAATTGTAATAGTGAACAACTGAATGGATTATATATAGTCAATGTTTAGATTGTAATTATTAATATCCAATTTCTTTGACCAATAACATAGTTTATGTTAAAAAAATATAGTGCGAAATTATATCTCCTGAATATATATTACAACCACTAATAGGGCCCATTTTTTATATTGATTCTATGAAACTTTAATCATCTTATTAATATTCTTAGTTTAAAAAATTCCTACGTGCTACACCTCCCACTGATCTGCAAGTTTGCAAAAATCCCTATTTTTTTTTTTAAGGGGGCCACCATAAGCTTAACAGTTTCGTCTGCAAAGCAAAAAAAATATGATCAACTAAAAGAGACCTGGTTTAAAAGTTTATTTAACTTGATTTTAAATACTTTTATATTGTACAATACATAAATATATATTTTTTGTTATTCTATAGTTGGTTTGGGTGATAGAGGAGGGGCCATGAACTGAGAAAATCCAAATCTATCCCAAGAAAACTTGCTTGATATTAAACAAAACCAGGTAATTATATTATCTTTATGTGCGTGAAAAATTCACTTGCCAAGTGTTGAGTTTGGTACCCCCCCCCCCCCCCCCCCCCCCCACCCCCCGGTATTTTTTTGAACAACTGCTACTTGTTTCTTGCATTATTTAATAAAAGTGGAGTAATGGTAATGAGACTTGTAAAAAATTTCTTTTGAACATCCTAACCTTTTTAGTTATTAACGTAGATGTAACAGAAATAAATATTTAACTATTGAATACAAAATGAAATTCCTGTATCCTTGGAAGATATAAATAGTCATTAAATTGTGATTTTTGGAGACTTTTCATCCTGGCTTTGTCAATGGATTTTAAGTAACTATCCGAATAATAATTTTAATAATGGTTGAACGCTTAAAAAATCGGGTTATAAATAAAGGTGCAAAAATTTGAATATATAGCAATATGCGTGCTATGAACTTTTGAGAGTATCTCAATAACGTTGAACAGATGAAGTTTTTAATTCCTCATTTTAGGTTTTCAAAATGGCCTATGGATGTCCGTTTAAATATACCGTAAGCGATTTTGGTTAGGCGAATTTAAAGAGCAAACATATATTATTATTTATAATTATATGGATTATAAAAGCTTAAGATGTTTTGTTGATTCTACAATTTCATAAGCTAGATGTATGCTATTTTGTTTTCTAGAACTTTTCATCAGCTAAAAAATTTGAGACATTAATGAAAATATCGAAATATTGAAATTGCAGCTTAAGTTACTGTTACATTAAAATTTTAAATAATGTAAATAATCAGTTCGAAAATTAACAAAATGGTCCCTATGTTAAGAAAAAAACGATAACCAAATTAAAACAAAATTATCATGATACTGCCTGATAATAGTTTTTTGAAACTAGTCCCAGGAAAATGTAAAAGCTTAATGTATATTTTTTCCTATGGGGTTAGTTGTTGAGTATATTAATAATTTGTGACAGATAGCTTCTAGTTTTCACAAACCTTGAGCTTTCATGTCGTTTCTTGAAAGTCTAACGGTCTTTTATTAATGTAAGGTTCGTAACATTCCCTGAATATTCGAAGACAATTTTCTAAGACATATTTGTGATTAACTATCAATTAGAAGTGTAGGAATAGTCCATGTATTATGGTCTTGTAAGAATAACTTTAGATATTAAGATTAAATTTTAAAGTTTATGTGGTCATTCATATGTTTAAAATTTCAGGTAAATCGTGTTACTAAGTCACCACGTAACATGTTTATATTATTTTTGTAGTCAGCCTTGTATTGCCCATGTATCTCATTTCTGAGATTTTGTCTTTCCTTTTTGATTATACCCTTAGAGCACAATTATAACATAAATTTGTCTAATGTTTAGGCTCGAATCTCTGTTTGTACCATCATCACATTTGATGTTTATTCATCCACATAGAAATGGAGTTTAGTGGAAATGTTTCTCACAAAGGTCATAATCTACTGTTTGATAATCTACATAATAGAGGTGTCCGTTAACTCTCTGGTATAAACATTATTGCTGAAATTACTGAAATTGGGAGGAAGTTTCCTGCTTTCACTTAAAAACTTAAATAAAATAGTTCCAGCTACTTCAGTGGTGAACCTTTTATAAAGAAGATCAAGCCTAAAACGATTACAACTATTTTAATTTACTGTACAAAAAAATTAATTACCCATCTTCAAAGTTTTAAGTTCGTTATAAATATCCCTTAATTAAATGTGATAGAATAATTGTTATATATTTTATCTTGGATGATATTATTCATAAAATCGGCTGAGAAGTGTGAATAAAGAAAACATGTTTTTGGTATGATGGGCAATGTGTATCACTTTAATCATAACTTTCACAATTAACTTAATTAATAGTTTTTATATTGAAAAGTTTTTTTTTTCGATGTACTTACTGAAACACATATTTAATATGATTGTAAATAAAATTTATAATGTCAGTCCTGGGCAGTGGATAGGATAAAATTTTTTTATATTTTAATTTCTAGTTCCATATTAGGCATTAATTATTAAAACTAAAGGTTTTTACATAAAGTTGCGTCTTTGGCTAATTACGTCCGTGTATTGTCCCTGTAAAAAAGTACGTATATGTTATAATGAAAAGTATGCATATGGTTGGTAAACCTGTCCTGATTACCTGATTATTGCACTGCACTTATTGTTGGAGAACCAAGCTGTTACAAAATACTCCCGATTCATTTGTTATTAAAAAGGATATTTGTTTATACCGAATACTTTGTAGGGTTTTGTAAACATTTTGGTAACGTGTTTTAAACGATCAGCTGTATTTAAAAAATATGTACAGATCAATGTGGATGAGTACAGGTTTACTGATCCAATGTAATAAAATTACAAATTTCTCTTCAGAACGGCCGCCATACACCTACTAGCTTTTTATTAACTATATGATTGAAAAACCAGAAGGAAAGTAAAACAATAAAGTAGTATTTTTGAAATCAATTACAAAATGAGACATTTGTAATAAGTTAAAAATTGTTGTCTTTCACAATAAAAACATTTACGTTGATTCCTACAATCCGTGTTTTGGCTGGTCCTCAATAAAGAGTTTTTTTCACAGAAAGGTATTAAAAAGTTGAACTAGACAGTTTAAATTCGCATATTTTTATGTTGCAAAAATATAAACAATATAGATAGCTAACAAAGAAAAGTGGCCAAAAGTTTTTGAAGATTTATGAAACAAAAACTGTATTTTGAGCGCAGGCGAAGTTGGAAACGACACCCAAGCCAATTAATTAATTTAAACCACCCCATTGATTTGTTGGCCTTGTAAATTTTTCTACAACTATGTCCATATTATTCTATTGATTTCATCTCTTATGTTTAACCAAGGATCCCTTCAGTTTGTGAATAAAATTTTGGAAACTGCCGGATTACATTAATTACTGAATTAGTGGCTAATTTTTGTTTGAAGGAAATAGTTTACAAGATATACATTGTTGAGTACATATTCCTCATATTGGAGCGTTTATAGCTTTAATATGTGGGTGAAGAATATAATGACGATGTTTATCCTTATAATTAAAATTTATCAAATGCATCAATATTTGTTCCCTGCAGAAAAGATAATCAACTTCAAGTTTTAGCAGATGATAAATGGCGTTCTACGTAACCTTTCTTTTTCCTGTATTCCTTGCAAAATTATCATGATGTAGTCAGTGCTACTATGTTTTTAATATTATTTAATTCATTTTTACGAGTGTACATCATAAAACATTTGTGAATATTAAGAATAAGAAAAAGAAGAATAAGAAATATTTTTATTCCCAAACTTTGTACAAATTTTAACGAATAAATGAAACGGTGGAAATACGAGCCATCTGAACAAGCTATGTCCATCATTGTGTTGTGTTTACGCTTTAGAATACCATTTATAAGTACATATTATACGTATGAAATATTAATTAATGAATAAATAACGGAAAGAAAGTCCGAGAAATCGATAAATTTAGCTTTGATACATATGATTTTTTGTATGCTCATCCTCGGTATCTATGTTGGTATGATTAAAAAAAATTATGTACGTTTTTGCCCTAATTCTCAGATTACGGTGCAACAATATTTTTGAACTAAAGTTTTCCCAAACTACAATTTCTTATTTATATGCGTTTAAAGTATTATGTAATTATATATACAAAAGTATATAATAATTTCAAATATATTTCTAATGAAGATATTGAAATTTCTAGAAATTGGAATGTAATGACCAAAAAAAAAAAGAAAAAAAAAAAAAATAAAAAAAAAAAAAAAAAAATTAAAAACAAAAAAAAAAACAAAAAAAAAAAAAAATAAACCCAAAAAATAACACAACAAAACACCACAAAAGCCGCACACATAGATCTGAAAAAATTAACGTTTTGAATAATGTTTTTAATTGTTTAAAAAATAATTTATATAAACGATGAAAAGGTATAGCAGGCCGTTCTGCAGAAAGCACACTTATAACATGGGCAATAAATGTATCACCAGTATTTTAACGGTAAACGATAAAAAAATACCTAAATAAACTTTTATATTATAACATCAACTTTTGTTTACGATAACGGTAACTTTTAATAATCGAATTAACCACCAACACCTTTAAAGTCTTTTCTTTAAAGTGGACTGTGTTTAGCTTTCTTGGTCACATCAGGAAGGAACATTAAAAATCTTAGCTCCAGTGTTAGGAAAGGTTTCGAGTGGAAACGACGGTTATGGTCAATTTTACAGAGCAAAGTCCCTGGTATTTCTATGTCCCCTGTTTTTGAGCTTTACTGTGCATGTAACGCTGCATATATGTGTTTTGAGTATGCAAGCCATTTCAGCAGTAATTGACGGTGGTAAGTGTCAATA
>NW_025782236.1:0-35366 GCF_021130785.1 Homalodisca vitripennis
CAGTACCAAACTAATGAATGGTATTTTTTGTATTGGTGTATACATTCTATCCATATACATATCTAATAAACTACACAAAGTCAGCTGCACTTATACTGATTACATAATATCAAACCATGTTTACTGGACAAATAAAAAAATAGTGGTTAAAGGAGACACAAACATTCCACATGTACACAATTCGACACCGTTTTTCACCATGCACACTCCACATGGGATGTAGGTCGTCATAATATTTAACTCACCGTACTTTCAGCTCGTTTTGTTTTAAAAAAAATCTCATTTCCATAATCTCGCCTGGCAACCCGTTTTTGCCAGAGAGGAAAGATTAAACATTTTTATTCTTTCCTCCCTAGTTTTACCCCCTTGTGGATTGGAAACAATAATAATCTGCATAACAACAAACACCGTATGTCAATTATTTCATAATTCCAATAACCCTAGTCTGAATCGGATGACAACAGTTGAAGATATTCCATAATTTATATAAACTATAAAAAACTTTTAAATAAATATATACTGCTTTTACTGGAACCTGAAAGATAAATTCACTCGTAACGGGCTACCTCGTCTGTTACTGTTCGAGACAGTTGCTTTGTTGCTCTGAAATCTGACGTCATCACAGACTTGACTACTGCAAAATGGAGTCATGTTCATTTGAAGAGATATAATATTTCAGTGATGAAAAGTTCAAAACGAAACTATTTGCATCGATTCGACATCAGAGGCCCCGAAAATATAGACTTATAGAATAACAAATATTAGTGTAATCTAGGTTAAGATGTACTCTTGTCTTATCAGGTGCCACAATGAGGATATCTTGTTTTGGAGCTTCTTCGTCGCCAACGTTGTGGGATTTTTTCAGACGAACATTACTCCAGTTTCCAGGAGTCCAGACTGTGCAGACGCTTCCACTAAGAGGAAGGTGAATTGGGCAACATTGACATTTAAAATAATTAATGTAAAACTTAAAGTTCGAACAAATAAGCTGAAAATTTTAGTTCATAGAGATGGGGACAATAAGTGTACCAGAGACAGGAATTAATGACAAAGCTTATTTTGGTGCATACAAAGTGCCAGTAGCTCTCAGGTTGGTACTGATTCGATGAAAAGGTTTATCTTTTTGGTAATAAGATAAATAAACAATTTCGTTAATTGTTGCAGTATCAAGATTTTGAGCTTAATTCAAAACACTCATTTGAAATTTCGCCTAATATACAAAAACCTCTTCAAAATATAAACGGTATTAAATAGATCCCAGCACTAACAAAATATATCGATTTTATATTGTTCTGTAGAGAGGCCGTTATTTGTAATACTTGTGTGGTTCACATGTACTGTAAAGTACATCGTTGCTAAATTAGTTTTTGTTTAGAATTATTACAAGATTTTACAATTGAAGCATCGTCTTTTACAAAAGGCTACCACCCCCAGAAAGGAATCGATACACAAAATGGGACACAGATTCATGTCTGGTTTGACCTGTAAATAACATGGATGGGTAAAAAAGTGTATGTACTCCATCATTTCTACAGACTCCCCAATATTCAGAGAGACTCTCAGTATATTTCTAATTATAGTAGACTATGTATTTTATAGAAACCAAGCAGTAGTAACTTTTACTAAGAGATCGTAAGTTTACTAAATTGCACTTTCCAACCAAATATCGATAAAAATATATAGTTTTCCTACAATCAAAGCAGTCATGTGTAGTAACAAAAATATTTGTTTAATTTAATTTGTATTGTCTTACATAATTCAATTCCAGTTCTTAAACAATAAAATTCTTTCTTATCTTAAAATTTCACATTATGACACAATAAATGAATTTCAATATTCGTAAAGAAACTTTTATGTACAATTACTCACTGACATAAAGCACCTTACAGTAAAAGGGAACATCATAAAGTTTTCAATCTCTTACATTTATTCCCTCATCAATACTCAGTTTGAGCTATGAGTGACACCCTTGTGTCATTACACGTTTATGTGCAGTAATTAACCACCGTGTGACACACTACGTGACAAGGACAATGACAAGATGTCACAGTGGAGAGACACAAACAATGTGATTAATCAACACTAATGTCGTACCCTTGTGTCATGACACGTTTACGTGCAGTAATTAACCTCCGTGTGACACACGGCGTGACAAGGACACTGACAAGATGTCACAGTGGAGAGACACAAACAATGTGATTAATCAACACTAATGTCGTACCCTTGTGTCATGACAAACGTTTACGTGCAGTAATTAAACCTCCGTGTGACACACGGCGGCGTGACAAGGACACTGACAAGATGTCACAGTGGAGAGACACAAACAATGTGATTAATCAACACTAATGTCGTACCCTTGTGTCATGACACGTTTACGTGCAGTAATTAACCTCCGTGTGACACACGCGCGTGACAAGGACACTGACAAGATGTCACAGTGGAGAGACACAAACTTCGTGTGACACACGGCGTGACAATTACACTGACAAGATGTCACAGTGGAGAGACACAAACAATGTGATTAATCAACACTAATGTCGTACCCTTGTGTCATGACACGTTTACGTGCAGTAATTAACCTCCGTGTGACACACGGCGTGACAAGGACACTGACAAGATGTCACAGTGGAGAGACACAAACAATGTGATTAATCAACACTAATGTCGTACCCTTGTGTCATGACACGTTTACGTGCAGTAATTAACCTCCGTGTGGACACACGGGCGTGACAATTACACTGACAAGATGTCACAGTGGAGAGACACAAAACAATGTGATTAATCAACACTAATGTCGTACCCTTGTGTCATGGACACGTTTACGTGCAGTAATTAACCTCCGTGTGACACACGGCGCCGCGTGACAAGGACACTGACAAGATGTCACAGTGGAGAGACACAAACAATGTGATTAATCAACACTAATGTCGTACCCTTGTGTCATGACACGTTTACGTGCAGTAATTAACCTCCGTGTGACACACGGCGTGACAAGGACACTGACAAGATGTCACAGTGGAGAGACACAAACAATGTGATTAATCAACACTAATGTCGTACCCTTGTGTCATGACACGTTTACGTGCAGTAATTAACCTCCGTGTGACACACGGGCGTCCGTGACAAAGGAACACTGACAAGATGTCACAGTGGAGAGACACAAACAATGTGTGATTTAATCAACACTAATGTCGTACCCTTGTGTCATGACACGTTTACGTGCAGTAATTAACAACCGTGTGACACACGGCGTGACAAGGACACTGACAAGATGTCACAGTGGAGAGGACACAAAACAATGTGATTAATCAACACTAATGTCGTACCCTTGTGTCATGACACGTTTACGTGCAGTAATTAACCTTCGTGTGGACACGCGGCGTGACAAGGACACTGACAAGATGTCACAGTGAAAGAGACACAAACAATGTGATTAATCAACACTAATGTCGTACCCTTGTGTCATGACACGTGTACGTGCAGTAATTAACCTCCGTGTGACACACGGCGTGACAAGGACACTGACAAGATGTCACAGTGGAGAGACACAAACAACGTGATTAATCAACACTAATGTCGTAACAGCACCTCCACTGTCACCTGCTCCGGTGCAGGACATTTTTGTCCACATACACTTTTACTCCATCAAATTCTGTATTTTATTCTAACTGCAGCTTCTAGCAAAGTATATTTGCAACACGTATTGAAGTTTAAAATAGATGGATATATCGATGAATCTAAACCTATAAAACTGTAAAGACCTACATACTGAGTGATGTATATAATAATGACTTATTACACAGAATTTAAATTCCTGTTTAAGAAGTGACGATTTCACAATCGCAGACTTATCTAAATACTATCCACTTACCCATTTCAAATATTTACATAAATTGGGATTAAAATATCCATTCATCTGTCTTTAAAAACTCATTCGGTTATTATAAAATCACCAACAAAGTTTATATTAGATACTCCTGAATGCAGTATAACGTGATTATTTTCCAAAAACGTACGCTAAAACAAAACAAAATGGTTAATATGTTTTATAACAACGAGCTAACACGTTTTATTTTATTGCGCTAGTGATATAGTTACGTCAATAGAATTTAATTTCACTTCTAGCTAGTTACTATGTACGCACCGTGGAGTAGTGAGTAAATAAAAACAGTGTTTGACTCTTTACTTCCCTTGTTTATAACAAGTCGCATTAAACACAAAGTGTTTACCTGGTGGTTAATGGACAGATTACAAGTATTTTTCATTCTAGATACTGTTTTTAGTTTTACATGTTATATTCATTTAGCATGATTGAGGACAAAATCTTTAAGTGATAAAATAACGAGAAACAGTTGAAATTTAAAAATATAACTTAAGATAGTACTATAGTATGCAGCCTCAAAAATCAAATTGACTAGGAATTACGACGGTCTAAATTTATTTTATTTGCATAGCAGTATAAGACATTTCATCACCAATATGTTTAATCTGAATTATAAAATATATAGTTAATAATTTAATTAAAAGTAATCTAATGACATAAAGTACGGTTAACTCAAAATATTTGGAGCTATTATTTGGTTGTGCTTGGTAACAAAATGTACATGACCAGCAGTTACAATTTCACAGGTATTGCATTTGTTTGAGCACTTCTGACTCGAGTAAAATTTCCTACGCCAACGTTGAGTTTGCCTTCTTCCCACGATCAAGACAAGAAAACGTGTGAAAAGAACAGTTGATTACATTTGACAGGCTCAGTCAATTAATAATACACAACTTTAGAGAACAAGATGGGATTTTTCACTATTTTAAAGACCAGTGGAATTTTCGAAATAATAATAGGCCTATATTCATCTCATGAACCTCAAGAATGTCCATGTAAACTTTCTGTACATTCAGTTGATTTGTTTACGCATGCAAACAAAACAAAAAAAACAAAGGCTCTTTCGCATTTATAACACCGTTAGAATATACTCGGAAAATATATAATATATTCTACTTTCTGCTAAGTTAATACGAGCATTTACTTGGGTTTTTTAAAAACAAAAAATCATTGAACTTTAAAAGTCATGGAATTACGTAAATTTTACAAAAATCATTTATTCTGTTGGAATTTATTCTCAAATTGTGTAAGCGGAGAAACGATTAATCTATTTTAATGAGATAAATATATTCATTCCTTAGGCTCCACATAAAAGGGACGCAGATGATACAAGGACTTTGTGACAAGGTGATTGTGTGAGGGTTACCGAATCAGGAGTTTATATTGATAATTAGTTTCAGAATAACAAAGAATCATTTATTGTAGTAAACGTGTTTACAAATAAGTTCTTATAGTAATATACATAATTCAACAACGACTAACTTTATATACATAATGATAATAATCCTACGTTCAATTTATTTGTGTTATAAACAGTCCGTTTATTACACTAAGAATATTCCGTTTCAATTATACAAAAATTCTATGAGACAAATGAGGCAAAATCATAATTTATCTGAAATTCTGAGAAAGATCTGAAAGTGTGTCCTTTTAATTAATAACTAGGTAGTCGAGAGGAGTAAAAGTAAAGGCAGTGCGTAAACAGGTTTATTATTATGTCTCATTTAGGTCGTCTCTGACTCGTAATTTTCACGGAAGACAACTCAGTCTTTCATACCTCATAAATATTTTATTACTGAGATTTCCAACATCCACATCTTTAAAAAAAGTTTAGTTGGAAACTGTGAAGGTCTTTGTTTTAAACGGGTGATTCAATTTTAAGTTTTTAATGTGTAAACAATTTTATAAAAACACGGAGTTTCCACTAAGAATAAATAAATCTATTCTAAACACGATATAATTGTGAAGGGTGTTTTTAACGGCATTTTAACATAGGCTGTTACATTTTGTCAGCTTCATTTTGGTAAGAAGATTGCATACGAACCGAGTAAAATCAGATTTATTTAAAACTGATCATCCCAAGTAAAGACAGACTTAATAATTGAAAAGTTAAGCCCGACCATCAGGCCTGTCAGTGCGTGTGTGACACCATCGTGTTGGGGGTCCGTAGCCATTCAAGGTTCAATCCAGACGGAGCATAGTTAACAATGTGTGTCACAGGTACGCATTGCTACTCAGAGCGAACAGCCCTTGACTCATTGGCTGTTATCAATCTTTTATATCGTCATGGTACATATTATTAATCCACAAAGTTTCTTTTAGAGATCACGAAAAGTTAAGGTTTGGTAACTATAAACCAAAACAAAACAACTCATTTGTAACTTGGTTTGAAACATAACAACATTATTGAAAAGTTAGAATAATAAATTCCTGTCTACCGTCTAACTGCAACTCCTAATAGGAATTTACTGTATTCCAAGAAATATCTGTATAGGTAACGGTTGGCTATATTAGTTGGTCTAACGTTGGGCGTCTAGGTAACTACATGGATGACTGGGATTCTAGGAATGGTTGGGAGCCTTGGTGCAAGGTTGCTGGGCATAGTCCAGGCAAAACCCTAAGTTTGCAACATCGTTTGGTGATTATGATTCTAGGGTTGCTAGAGAGGGTTGGGCGCATTGGTGCAAGGTTGCTGGACATAGTCCAGGCAAAACCCTAAGTTTGCAACATCGTTTGGTGATTATGATGCTAGGGTTGCTAGAGAGGGTTGGGCGCATTGGTGCAAGGTTGCTGGACATAGTCCAGGCAAAACCCTAAGTTTGCAAACATCGTTTGGTGATTATGATGCTAGGGTTGCTAGAGAGGGTTGGGCGCATTGGTGAAAGGTTGCTGGACATAGTCAAGCAAAACCCTAAGTTTGCAACATCGTTTGGTGATTGTGATGCTAGGGTTGCTAGAGAGGGTTGGGCGCATTGGTGCAAGGTTGCTGGACATAGTCCAGGCAAAATCCCCGGTTTCCCACATCATTAGGTGCCTCCACATTGTTCGTGTGGAAGACAATACGGAATGGCTTTCACTGTGCCTGAAATGCAAACAATTCACATTTTAGAACGGATCTGAGATGTTTTAGTTTCTATAATATCAAACATAAACAAATTATACAAATATAAAGTTACTCAGATTACTAAAGAAAAATGTATTACTTGGAAATTTATAAAACTTGGAATGGTATTTTAATATAAATCAATTATTTGTAACAATAATAAGTGGTACAATTCTAAAACCAAAAACTTTATTAATCATTTCACAGTACTTTCTAAACTTACCATAACTTATTAAAATAAATATTTAAACCATGATTTCAAGATTGATTTAAATTCTTCAGACACTACATTTTAGGGTGCATTTCATGCAGGCAATAAATTAATAATGATCTAAACAAGTTGCATCAGGATTTATAAACATTAATTATATTGCTACATATCCACCTGCCAAATTATATTATTATATACAATTTAAAATATGTTCTCTTTTTACTTGCTTTTCTTTGTTCTTCATGTGACATTGTTCTAATGATGGTTTAGTATACGTACTCACACTGAATTGACAAAGAATTTTGCAAAAACTCAAAATTATTTTGTTGATACACGTGTTTTATTACAATAAATATTCAAGGGGCACAAATTTATTTATTTCAACTCGTAGGTCTGGCTTTAGACAAATACGGGTACATTACAGAGGTAAACAAGACGGTAGTTTAAATAACAAGAAGGTAATTTCTTCTGGATTACTAAAACATAATTTAGTTTCAAAAGACTAAAAGTAAAAAGTAAAGTAAAGATATATTACTTTACCAGGCGAATTAAGGGCTAAAAAGTCCTATCTAACTCTTAACCTGGAGACTAACGGCTTAAAGGTGACTTCCGAACCATCACCAATGGCCGGGCAGACGGGCTGCTTGCAAGGACAAGATCGTTCAGGCGGTCACCCACCTATCTTACGATTACCGTTGTACCAACTACATTGCGCTATTGGCTACACTCTATGAGTAAACCAATATACTAACTGTAGACAGTTGCAGGGAATGTGCTGACTTCACTGTTGAGGGTGCCACCACAAAGTCTATCCACACAGCCAGTAGAGGGTTGACGAGGGTACCCTCCCCACGTTGCTGGTGCAGGGGATGATCAGCCAGTCAGTGTTTGCAGGAGTTTCGGCCCAACGCCTCCGATCATGGAAAGTTACAGCGTTCTGCCCCAGAGTGTTCCCAGTCAGAGTGAACGAGTGTGTGCGATTTGTTCACTGAAACATTCGGATGCGGAGAAACTTTCACATGTTCCATAGAAAAATCTGGTGGTGGTGGAACCAGGTATGTTCCAAAACTCTTACTTTTTCTTCCTTTTAAGCCTCAACTTTCAAGTTTTAAGTTCTCTGAAATCTTTTACTTAACACTTACCTTTATGGCATCCCCAGTTATCCATTGAAAACCTGAGCATTATTATTGTACGGAGGAGGACTCTCCTTACCTTCATCAGGACACTGCATGTACTGGATGCCGCAGAAATTGCGCTCCATACGTATACAGATGCTGTAGTCCTGGTTGGACAGGATGAAGACCGGTAAGAGGTTCGTAGTTGAAAGACTTGATTTGACCAGAGACTCCCGTAAAGTACTGAAGACAACCGTCTTCAGCTGCAACAGAGAGTGAGAAATGGAGTAATATTTAACCTGATTGCCGGTCTGTTATGTTAGGACATTTTTTATTCCACCAAAAGAGTTTTCCAATCATGAAATAGCTGTTGCTGTAAATTCTAGAGAGTTGAATTTCAATAATCTTTTTAATATAAAAATGCTGCAAGTTTGGGTGGCATATATTTTATACAACTTGAAAAAAAAACAAGGCAAGAGAGTCAGAAAGGTTCTATTTAAGTGTTGTGATTTTTCTTAATCACATTGGTTAAAACCGTAATCAAATCTACCAAGGATTGACTATGCTATTACTTGTGTCCTAATTAATATTCCCACTGTACAAGAAGGTTAATGTTTAATGTGTACATTCTATATTTCATATTATTATATTCCATTTTACCTTATCACATAATAGTTTTGTAGAGTTAATTACATAATCACAAATGTTTTTGTTACAAATTGTATCCTATAATATTAGCTATATGTGAAAATGCGGATATAGATGACGAAAAGCAAGAAACAATACATCGATTATTTAATTACTTTAATGGTGTTTGAAAATGATAATGGTTTTTATTTTTCTGAGAAGTAATAAACATAGATGTTACATTCGTTTTGCTATAATGGTAACACTTCTAGTTTATTCTTACTACTTCGTTTACTATTTTCTACTCCCACCTTGTGAATATAAACAATACGTGCAAATAGGTCAACGCTTAAATAGAAACTTAATCATCTGTGCGTTGGTAAAAAAACTTGTGCAAGACATTAAATTATATTTTACCTTGTATCGACTTGGATAGTAGATATTAATATTCAGACATCCAAGATGATATAAATTATTTTTTGATTACTAAGCTCTGACTGAATATCAGTAAAATATATTACTAGATTTTAAATTATTAAATTTTATCTGGTTTGTCTTAAATAAAAATCACAGTTCTAAATTAAAATAATGGATTTATATTAAACTTGGAAAAATTAATAAATTCAATGTTTCAGAATTTTCATCACTCTGTTTTCCACAAAGAATTGACACACCATTCAGTAATTTCAAAAGGTCCTGTGGCAAGATATAAAAATATTAATCAAATATATCAAACTAAAAACCAGAGCTCTCTTCTGAAATAAAATAACAAAGTTTTCAAATAAAAATCACATACCACTTGGAAATAACTAAAATAAAAATGTTCACTTCTAAGTTCACTCAAAATTCAAAAATAAAAATTTAAACTTCTCTTTCCACTAGTTGACCCTTAACTTTTCAAGTCTTTGCAATTCAGATTACAACTCTCTCAAATAATTATTAAAGTTCAATTAATTACCAGTTAATAATTCACAATAAAACAGTTCCAATTAAATATTAATAAATTACTAAATTTCCAAATTTCAATTAAATTTATTAACAAAGTTCAATTTTAATTCACTTTTCTTGCAAGTTTGAACCAAATGTAACTTGTATGATTCTATTATGCTCTATTGTTTATTGAGAATTAATCATGCAGATTGCTTTGTAGTTTCTACGAATTAAATTTTTTCCTATAAAAAAGACTAAAAAAATTAATTTGATATTAGATCTGGGAGACTATTTCAATATAACGTACAATAAATTTGAAGCTTACCTCAAAATCCCTCGCGGAATAAAATTTAGAAACACGGCGCACTGTAATCAACTTAATTTACGAAAATAACCAAAAGAAAGGCGAAAATTATGAGTTGGCGCTTATATACATCCCCTTCCCACCAATTGTGATGGACATCCGCGGTGTTCTCTCGTTGGCCCAGCTGTATCCAACTAGGAGAACAATAGTCGTAACAAGACAAGTTCTAATCAATTCAAGGCAGTGAACCGCCTTCCTAACAATTTAAAACTACCAGTACTAACTTGCCAAAGGATTACATATTCGTTTTTATCCTAACTTCTCACAATCTAATTAAAAATAAATCCCAATATTTGTTCCGAAAATTTTCATTTATTTTAAGTTTTAATTAAAAAATTAAATCAATGTAGCCTTAAAAACTATACATACCTACAACATTTATACCTGATTGTGTGGAAATATATAAATATAATTTTTTTCAACCGTGACTTGTCATGTGAAGTGCACTATATAACAAGAATCGTCGGGAACGTACTTTTACATTTCGATACTTCAAGTCATTATGTATTGCTTTTTAATAAGTACTACTACGCCTATTTCAGTAGGTTAGTTGATACAAGTTCTGCGTAAATACAGTAGAAACATCGTTACCGATTAATTATACATAAATTCTTATTAATAATGTCTTTACTATGTTTTAGTAAGGAATTGCGGTTTAAACCTCTTTGTTAATGTATCATTGCTTTATTTTTACTGTGACACATCTTTGATCTTAGTGAACTTAAACTGAATCCGTGCGAGTTAGATATCTTGCAAATTGTGCACTTCACAATCAACTGAAGATTACACACATCTTGAATCAATCTCAAAGCTTTTATGATCTACAGAAGTTGATTGATCTTGCCTCCAGTATAGACCAACCATTGACTGTGATTCGCAGCAATTCAGATACATCTCCTCCAGTAAAAACTCAAAATAAATCTGAATTATTGCAAACGAAAAATACAAAAAACACCGACTACAGCTTGACATCAAACAGCAGACAAAATAAAAAGTATAAAGCTCAAAAGCACCGGCTGCCGCTCGCAAAAACATACTCTCAACCGGAAATCTTTTTTAATAAGGGGCGATAGTCACACTCGGCACATCGCAGGTCTTACAAGAGGACTGGTCGACTCCTCTACTTCGATCACCGGTGTTTGCAAACCCGGCGCCAGCCCTACTAGACATTGTCAGCCTGCCTCAGCTCACACCTCCACCTGCGAGCACTGTCGGCCTGGACCAGCCCGCGTCTCCACCTGGACCTAGGCTTCATTGCGAGGTGCTGATTGCCGGAACAAACGACCTGGCTACCGGCGCCCAGCACACGATCTACCAGCATCTGGAGCAGTACATCACCAACAGACCGGCCGACACTCAACTAGTAGTCGCCACTATGCCACATCGCCACGACCTGCAAGATCCTGACAATCCCATCCATGACGAGGACCATGCTCGTGAATGCTTTCATTGAAGAACTGGCTGCCAGACACGACATCCAAGTTCTTCGTCTTGACACCATTAGCCGGAAGTATTTCACGAGACATGGTCTACACTTGTCGATGCGTGGCAAAAGACTGCTGGCCGAGATGTTGGTGAGGTGCTTGACCACGGCCAAAACTCGCCCCGTTTGCACAGATAGCAGACTGTCAGCTATCGCTCCTACGCCTCAACCGTGCACCAGCAGAGCGGTTCCTCCGGTAGCACCACCACCGGTACCGACGTCCCCTCCATTACCCTCATCTCCAACGCCTTCTCTGACACTTTTGGGGCCAGCGTCTTCACCGTTGTCTCCATGAACGTCCGCTCCTCTCACTCTGCCGCATATCACCTTTGCTGAAGTTGTCGCTGGGACATCTAAGCCCAATTCAATTGCAAAAAACAACCAGAACTCAATCTTTTTTAGTAGAAGCTCCACCTCTGATCCCCATACAAATTTGACTAACAAAAATAAAATTAAAAATTCCAATTTAAAGAAACACATTTCTAAAACAGTGTCATTTGTGCATCAAAATGCACAAATGGCTACGAATAAGGTGGATGAGCTTACTCTCATGTACGAGGAGCTCAATCCAGACATGTTAGTTGTGACCGAACACGTTTTTAAGAACAACAATATCGAACACTTTAAAATTCCAAATTACCAATTGGCAAATTTTTATTGCCGCAACTCCTTCAAAGGAGGAGGTGTAGCAATATTTCTGAAAAATGAGCTCTCCTTTACCCCTCTCACTCTTTTCAAACCTACAGACAAAACACTGTGAACATACAGGGGTAAAAACTCAAAACCAAACCAAACACTCTCATATTGATGTGATTGGTCTATATAGGTCTCCCAACGGAAACGAGGAATTGTTTTTTTCAAAATTCGATCAAATCTTGACTGACGTTGCAAATAAAAACTCGCGGTTTCATAGTCATGGGAGACTTCAACATTGACGTCTTAGATGTCGATAGTCCCATGACAAGGAGATTGGCTGACTTGCTGGGGTCGTTTGGCCTGAACTGGGTCGGTTAATTCTCCAACAAGAGTGACGGCCAACTCAGCGACCGCGATTGACAACGTCATCACAGATTTGACAGACGTTGAGGTCTTGGTGGTCGACACAGCCATTTCAGACCACTATGGCCAACAGGCCATCATCAATGGTCACGAGGCACCAAGGGGTCCCATCTCAGAGAAAACATTCAGAGATACAAGGCCCACAAACATAGCATTGCTCAACTTTCAGCTGGCAAAAGAAAGTTGGAACTTTCTGAATTCTAGGGATCCTCTTGATTTGCAATTTCAAAAAATTTGAACAAACATTCAATTTTCATCTAGACGTGAGCTGTCCTCTAAGGAAAAACCAAACAAAGACCTAAGAAACGAAAGTGCACATGGATTACCAAAGGTATCCTGGTTTCTAGAGAAAAATTTTTATTTTTCTCGGAAATAAACAAGCACACAGTTAACGAAGAGTTCAAAAGATTTTTTCAAAAGTACAAACAAATTTATAGAAAAGTCATCAAAGCTGCGAAAGCCTATGATGTAAACAAAGCGTTGCTCACGTCGAAAAACGTATCAAAAACTGCATGGGCCTTCATCAACAATAAAAATGTATTAATTGATAAACCGATTGAACTACAGATCAAAGATAAACTCATCAATGATCCTTTAAGGGTAGCTGAGGAGTTTAATAAATTCTTTTCCTCGGTTGGAGCTGAACTAGGACATCGTCCTCCATATAGCCAGCCGGTTCACATGTCAGTGCCGAGTCCAATAGCTTCATTGGCCCTGGTCCCGGTATCAGAGGAGGAAATTGCTAGAGTGATACGAGGCTTCCCATCAAAACGGTCTAATGACTCAAATTATGTGTCAACGTGGCTCCTAAAGCAATGCTCTAAGCATTTATTGGGCCCGCTCGAACACCTTATCAACCTCTCTTTTCACTCGGGAGCGTTTCCTTCCTCTCTCAAAATCGCTAAAGTCACTCCAATTTTTAAGAAGGGTGACACTCTTTCAACTCAAAATTACCGCCCCATATCGATATTGCCGGTCTTCAGCAAAATCTTTGAGAAGCTCTTTCTTTCCCGTTGTGTGAATTTTCTGGACAAACACCATCTGCTGTCTGTAAACCAGTTCGGATTCCGAAGTGGTAGATCGACGGTAGACGCAGTCGTGCGTCTAGTCGATGCGATAGTAGAGGGAATTGAAGGTCGAGGAGATACTTTGAGTATTTTCCTTGACTTATCAAAAGCGTTTGACTGTGTCGACCATCAAATCCTCATTCGCAAACTGGAGTATTACGGGATGCGAGGAGTGTCGCTCAAGTGGCTCAAATCGTATCTCAGTGATCGAACACAATTTTTAGGCATTTCAGGCGTCAAATCGGGAGAGGAGGGTCTGAGCTATGGTGTTCCTCAGGGCTCCATACTTTACTTTACTCTTCTTGATCTACGTAAATGATGTTGGTTCATCGGTACAACAAGGGCGACTCGTCCAGTACGCAGATGACACGACTCTCTGTCTCAACTCAAAATCACAAGAAGAACTTGAAAAAATTACGTTCATTGAGCTCAACAGTGCAGTTCAACATTTCAATGAGCTCAATCTCAAAACAAATCCTTTGAAATCAAAATTCATTCAATTTAGTTTGCGACAAACAGATTCAGATTGTAGTCCTACAGTCATGTTAGACGAATCTGAAATCACTGAAGTGTACTCAATGAAATTCCTTGGAATACACCTAGATCGAGGTTTGACTTGGGATTGTCATATAGACTATGTTTGTTCAAAGTTATCCTCAGGCATTTATGTCTTGAGGAAACTGTCCGAATACTGCCCAACGCAGGTACTGATGACGGCATATTATGGACTGATCTACCCACACCTTTCTTACGGATTGGCATTGTGGGGAGGTTGCACAACCGCAAACTTTTCCAGAATTTTCATCCTTCAAAAAAAAAAGCTGTTCGAACAATTGCAAAACTGCAATGGAGAGAGTCGTGCAGGCCAGCATTCAAAAATCTAAAATTGTTGACATTACCTTGCCTCTACGTCTTGGAAACGTGTCTTTTTTTCAAATCCAAATGCGAACACACAAGAGGTAGTGATTTACACTCTTATGCAACTAGAGGCAGGGATGACTACCGAACTGGAAGACACAGTACTGTAGCTCACGAGCGTTTGCCTTCTCAGGCAGGAGTTCGAATTGTCAACAACTTGCCGAACTCGATTAAATGTGTCCCCATGCTGAAGGCATTCAAAGCTCGTCTAAAAACAACATTGATTACACATGCGTTCTACAGTATAGACGAGTTTATGGCACACAATTGGGAGACCTCTCAATTGGCTGACTGACCGGGGAAGTGGTGGATCAATTCGAATGAGTGAGAGAGAGTGAACGCAAAAATTGTATGTATGGAAGGGACTTCGATGGTAGAACGAGTGGAAAATTTAGCTCGATATACGTGACGATTGCTATAACATTGTTTTTATGTTCTACGCAATAAATAATTTATTATTATTATTTATTATTATTATTATTATTATTATTATAGAACAACTGGTCTTCCCAGCACTATATCTGTGTAAGAACTGAAATATAAATAAATGTTGCACCAGAATGCGTGTCCTCTCAGAAAAGGCTCTTTTGTATTGCCAAGTATTTATATGGTTCCGGAATCTGTTGGAGTGACTGGACTCATATTTTCTCCAGCGGAGTATCGGTGGGGTTTAACCGCTAGTTTATTACAACTTGGGTGGATTTGTTGTGAACTTTACATGAGATCGGTGGGAAATCCCTCAGCCTTATTCCCGGAATCTTCATATCCCAACATCTCGCGTCTTGTTGTAAGTTCGGTCAACTGAAGTAGCCTGCTGATGGTACAAGTTTTGTTTGTAAACTACTTCACGAAGTAATGTAAGTTTTTGGAAGTCTGCGCTATTCTAGTAAATTTCAACCATGACTTGCAACTCGGAACACACAATTACTGGAATAAAGTGAACTTACCGGTTATCGTTCTTTCTGTGGCTACTCCATCAATATTTCATGGAGCATATTTGTACTACAAAGAGGATCGTGAAATCATCGTCAGAGATACTATTAGATATACCTTTATAGTTTTTTTTATTATTACGAAAAAATTGGTTTATTACTACATTTCCAACAAGTTGCTAATTGCATCTTGAGAGATTTACACATATTAACGACTGGATCAGACTGGAAGTGCTCACCCAATGTTTAAAGACTGTGTGTCTCGCAGGAACGAGGTTTCTCTCATGAGCTCCTACCATCTGTTATGAGACTACGTGTACCAAGCCAACGTCTTCTATGGTGATCTACTACTGGTCCACGTATTAAGTTCATTTATTGAAATCGCTGAATCTTTATACTTAATCTTATTTGACATTGGAAAATAATTGGTCATTTGTGATTAGACATCAGAAGTTTTCTGGTAAGGCTCTCCCTAGCCGGTCGGTAAGGTTTTAATAACTACATAGAGTACTCTACCTTTATAAGATGAGCTGCAAGGTATCTGGCAGACTTTGATCTTCCAGTGGCGGGACATGGCAGGGCCACTGGTGACCACTGTAAGAGTGCGGAAACTGTGTTAAGTATGTGGTTTTAGAAACCTACATAGAGTACTCTACCTTTATAAGATGAGCTGCAAGGTATCTGGCAGACTTTGATCTTCCAGTGGCGGGACATGGCAGGGCCACTGGTGACCATTGTAAGAGTGTGGAAACTGTGTTAAGTATGTGGTTTTAGAAACCTACATAGAGTACTCTACCTTTATAAGATGAGCTGCAAGGTATCTGGCAGACTTTGATCTTTCAGTGGCCGGACATGGCAGGGCCACTGGTGACCACTGTAAGAGTGGGGAAACTGTGTTAAGTATGTGGTTTTAATAACCTACATAGAGTACTCTACCTTTATAAGATGAGCTGCAAGGTATCTGGCAGACTTTGATCTTCCAGTGGCGGGACATGGCAGGGCCACTGGTGACCACTGTAATAATGCGGAAACTGTGTTAAGTATGTGGTTTTAGAAACCTACATAGAGTACTCTACCTTTATAAGATGAGCTGCAAGGTATCTGGCAAACTTTGATCTTCCAGTGGCGGGACATGGCAGGGCCACTGGTGACCACTGTAAGAGTGACAGGGCTAGTGCCTAGTCCGGCATCTACATACACTGCAACACGATACGTTTCAAGGTGTAGTAATCCAACAATACATTACCTACTCTAGTACAATAAATGTTGTTATCAACTAGTTTTTTGTATAATCTGAATATATCGTGTGTGAAAATTCCCTTTCACCCCCCCCCTTCCAACAACAAAACAAACAACAACCGGCCCCCTTTGTCCGGTTAAAAATATTACATTGTATTTATGAGGTAGATAACATATTGAATGATGTGGTTCACTTGAAATACTGTAGGTATTAGACACGTTAATATTAATCCTAATGTTATTATAAATACGAAAGTGACTTTGTTTGTTTTGTATTGTTGTCACACGTAATGTAATGAGCTGATTGTACTACTTGCCGAATATTACATGGACATTCTTGCGGTTCCGGTGATGAACGTAGACCTACTCGTATTTCGAATATTTCTCCAGTCTACGCCTCAACTATTCTTTTTAATCTTTTTTTTTTTTTCATTTATAGTGAGTAAGTTTATATGTATATGTATCATGAGAGAGGAATAACCAGTTTTGAAACACAAAATATTAAGACCGAATTGTATTAAAATTACTATAAATATAAACGTTATAACATATTTCCTTAATCGTGGAAAGAAGGCAATCACAACATTGGCGTAGGAAATATAATTTACTCGAATCAGAAGTGCTCATACAGGTGCAAAACCTGCGAAATTGTGGTGCGAAGCCGAAGCCGCGGGTAACTGCTAGTATTTATTTTTAGATAGGCGCGCAATGGAACAAGCTATATTAAACATGTATACCAAAGATTCTTAAATTAAAGGAAAGTCACTGGCTGATCTTTAGCGAAGCCAGAACAGAGAGGGAAATATGTCTGTATGTCTGCCTGCACTATAGGCCTATCTCAAAAGTAAACTGATCTATAGACTTGAATTGTTGTTGGAAGCTTTAATATAATATAGACCACATTGCGTTCGGTGTTTCGTATGCCACAATGAGATTTGGCTGAGAGTTAGGGAATATTTTTATATTGGTCTTATATTTAACCAGGACGGCAACGAGAAAATAATGGAACATGTAAACAAACTGAGAGCAATTTATGACACTTTTATATTTTTTATGTTAACACGTGTATCCAACATATAGAACATGGACGTTTGGTAACTTTGTGCTCAGACTTGAATTGTTTAAACACTGCCATTAAGGCCAACTTAATGAATAAAGTGCATGTGGCAAGATATCTCTTTTATACTTTTAGATGTAGGTATGATTTCTAACCTTGGAATTTGGTTTCGTATCATTGATGCCTATAACATAGCAGGCAAAACCAATTCCTCATTTGTTTTCTGGGGGTTAATTTAATGCGAATTTCGAGTTTAGCCTCCTTCTGAGACTCCAAGGTGCTGCTGAAGGGATCCAAATGCTGCACGTAATAAGAAGGTGAATCTGGAGCTATACTCAACATTCGCATTCGCATTATAGAAGTATCGTTGTTGGTTAGATTCTATAACAGTAGTTGTGTATCATAACACTTTAATAAGTGTAACTCATCCCCAACAAAAGCTTGCCATTTTCATTAGATTTTAAATAATAGAATATCTGAAATTTAGGATGTTCCTTTGTATTATGGTAGTAGAAGTTTTTTTTGTGTGTGCCAATTTTAACAGCTTAGTGTGCATTACAACATTAACATAAATGGCATTTGTAAATTCTGAACTTTTTAAATACTGAAATAGTGGCAAGTACTAAGTAGTATTGCCAAGATACTCTACTGTTTCGATCTTACTGGATCCTCTCAGACAGCCGTCCACTCCAGATTCCTGGCGTGGTTGTCTGTGCCAGTGTCAAATCTCAGACAATGCGCTAACAGCCAGATGAAATAACGTTTCTTCTATGAGGTTACTGTACATACCACAGGAACCTCATTTAGTGGCGATTAACTATCTTATTTATTAGATCCAATATTGTCTTTCGGAACCTGCTGACAGGTCGTGTATCCAGAACAACTTTTTAACCAGATGCTTAGTTAAAGATTATCGAAACAGTTTACAATTATTATTTTTAGAGTTTTGTCATATTCTAAGGTAGTAGTACCAAGACTCACTGTGATTTTCCAGAGTTAATGCCACAAATCGCAGGAACAGGACTTCCTCCTGACACAAGAAACTGATCGTTGTTACAGATGTGATTCATCGTCTCCGGTCCGTCGAGTACAAAATTGTCAAAATCCAACCTAAACATAATAATCCCTAGAGTAAAATGAATGACACAATATCGTACACACAAGTTATATACAGATACTAGCTGTTTCCCGCGGCTTCGCACGCGTCTCTTAAGCTTTGCCCGTATATTTCTTTGCCTTCAAATAGTGTTTGGATATTTTAATATACGTAACTACTGTGTTGTAATTGCAGTTTATAATGTGCAGGCGCTTTGATAACTTTTATATCTTGCAGTACAGCCTGGTGGTTAGTTACATCAATGGGCATTGCGTATAAACCTTCTACATAGAAAAATTACAAATTTTCATAGTGATCGGTCCAATAGTTCTGAGTCTATAAAGGACAAACACACAAACATTCATTTTTATATATTATGATTGCAGAAACAGTTTAAACAAAATTTGTCGTTTCTCTTAAGCTTACTCTATGCTTTAAAACTATAAGTGTAAAGAAATTTATATATAAATATATTTTTTGTCGCATTATATATGTTTACAAAGAACAGCTGATTAAAAATTTGAAAAGACTCTTTCACTTAATAACATATGTTTGCTGCAATGCATTTCTTACGGGTATTTCTGTAACCAGTGGGGCGGAATCCTGAATCGGGAAAGGGATAAAAAGTATCCTATAACCTTCTACAGATCAAGACGAACAAATTAAAAAACAAATTAGGCGAATCCGTCCAGCCGTTTGTGAGTGATGCTGTTACACACGAACAGTTTCATTTTTATATATATAGATTTTATGCGAAAAAGTTTCGTTAGCTAAACAAGTCAGTTTTAAAGCGCTGCATCTACACTCATAGAAGATTAAAAGTTTGTATTTGTTTTATTATTAATTGAATCCTTATTACAGTTATTTCATTAGAATTTACACATTCATAAGATAACTTCACAACAAGATAATATTTTGGTCTATAGCACTTTTTAAATATTAAGTTATTATAATAAACTTAGTCGAGCAGTTAATATACTGTTTTCTAAAAGATTTACAATGATCAGTATAACATTACTCATGTTTTAAGATTTAACAACTCAAATTATGTTTATAACTAATTATATTTATGTAATATGCACATGAGACAGCACTGAAAATGGAAACGCATGATAATTATGTTGTATAATTTATTTAACTCTTGATACATGTTAACTATACAATCATGGAACTGGGTGATACAACGAATATAAAGTGAAAAATCTATTTGTTTTACCTCAAATGTTTATATATTTTGAAGTTAGCCTTTATTTTAATTAATAATATTTGGAGAGATAAACAATTTTAAAAAGTGGATTGAATGTTTGATATAACATAAAACCCATTGCAGACATGTCAACTGGCATATGTTTGTTCTAAAACACCACCCACGATACACTTAAACATAATTTATTTTATGAATAGCATTTATATAGTATTTTTCAGCCGACAGTTAATCAATATAAAATCCTTGTCCAATGCATAATAAATAATCTACCATTTTAAAAATAACATTTAAGGTTCCTGTGATCAAAATGGACGATACAATCTTTTAAAATTCATGCATTTTAGGGAAGTTTCTTACAATTTCTCTCAAATAGCAATCTAAATTATATGCAAAACTACTAGATTTTACCAAATTATTAATGAAACAAACAGGGAAACAATATAATTTCTAACACAAGAACATCATTGTGACACACTGCATTCAAGCAATTTTTCGGGGTACAACTGTTGTGGTTTATTTTAGCAAAATTGCTCAAGAAGTAGCGAAGTGACCACGCCTTACTTTCTTTCCAAGCAAAGTCTCTGAAGCAACTAGTTGTTTAGTGCTTGAAGAGGCAATTTTAGAAGATTCTTTACAAAATTACCAGAAAATGTTTGATTGGATTGTATTTTTAAAAGTGTTCAATGTGTGTTAAAACAGTGAAATGTGAAAATTTGTAACAATTTAACTTTTAAAATAATCAAAAATTCCTTGGAAATCATCCGCGAGATTCATTGGCTTTGCATTTTGCTCCAAGTGTATTGTGAAACCATCTTCAGGATGCACCAGTATTTCAAGAAATTTACATCAAAAGTGACACTCTTCAAGCATCAACAACAACTTATGTAAAAAAAGGGGTTTCAACTTCACAAGACACTCCATATAATCAAGCCAGAAGCGGCTTTCAGTTTACACAACAGCTGTGGCCATGAATTTCACACTGTATTTGCTGGACACACATATTTCTCCTGATCCTAGAGGTGTACTCAGCTGTATAGAGAAGACAGAACACTGCTAAGATCTTCCATTTCACATCTACACCACAAGAAATTCTAGTCTACACATCCTTAAAAAAAAGACTTCAAAATCTTATCAATCAACCGTCAATATAAAGAATGCAGAACGCAGATGAGTTTTTAACATGTAAACAAAATAAACGTACCACTGGAACAATCCTACGAATGGCAGATATCATACATAACTCTATCCTCGAAATATTAAATTGAAGACTAATTATACGTATTGAAGGTCTTCTATAGCACTATGTTTCATAGCACTTACAGAATGACGACTTTTTGGTTAAAATATTATCAAATTAAAGAAATAGATATTGAATTGACGTTACATATTAAATAAATAATAATAAAATTAAATAAATAACACCCTTATAAATAATATAATAACAGCAATATTCTTTGTGTAATAATTCAAAGGCTCCGCAATGAAAATATTACGTATCTCAGTTCTAAGTGTGTACCATGGCAAGAACATTTGCATCACCTCCAAGAGAATTCACGGACTCTGGCGGCAGAGAGTGATGGCAACACCGCGAATGCAATATGATAACCTCGCAGCATGACTGTAGCCAACTGTGAGTTTAACCAACATACCCCCCATCAACAATACATGGAGCTCGGATCTCGGTATTACAGTTTAAAACTGGTTAAAACCAACCCAACACCATCTATGCTACATGCCGCTTACATCAAGCATGAATTTAATAAATATGGTCTATTTTACAAAACTAAATCACAGTAACATCGTAATAATACACCGGCTGTAAATTTTTCCGATATATATAAAACACAATATGGTTTAATAATAAATAAATAATTTAATTGCGAATAATAATCACACAGAGCACAGGAAATTAATAAACCGATTACAAATACAACTCGTAGGAGTTAAACTCACATTAAATATTTAAATGTGCTTTCATTGTTTCATTTTCTTTGAACTTGATTAAAATTTCTCTATTTTTGTTTCCAACAGTTAGAATACACGGCCATTTTTAATAAATCCATTATTACTGCAATATTTCCACATTCATTAATAATATTCTCAGTACTAGTACATCTTTGTGATGAATTTCCTTCAATACCCATTAATTGATATTAATAAAACTCTTTTTCTGTTGAAATATATAAATACCTACTAAAAGGCAACCAACTATTATTTATTTAAATTCAAACTCAAAATGAAATTTACTTCACATACATATTTTTGCAAACATTAAATAGTATTTAAAAAAAGTAAACTTCTTTTATTAACATTAAAATCTATTTAAAATATCATTTTTTTAAGTAGTACAAAATATCTTTGTAAAGTAAATTACTTAAAATGAAAATAAAATAAAGGGTCAAATAATTATGCGTATCCCCTAAGCAAAAAGGCCCGTTTGTGATAGACCTTCACACACACACAAAAGAAAAACCAAATGGCTAATCGGAACTTGAAGAAAAAAAAATGTAGCTCAATTAAATTAAATGTAACAATATTTAATAATTTAAAACATTTAAATTTATTGCTGTACGCTGATATTAGTTACACTAAAACTATCTTCAAATCAAAGGTTTCTTACTTTTAACACAGATATTTATCAACTTATAACTAATGGAAATACACTACACTAAACATAAATTTTTAGTTGATAAAAAACAACCTCTGATATACAACAACCAAACAAAAAATTATTCGTAATAATAATTAAAAGAAATAATCCTTGTTAAAATTCATGCACATTCAAATAAAATATCGAATAATTTTTTTTTTTTTTTTTCTTTTAAATTAGTGTAACCCTTTTAAATCATTTGTTAAGATATTATGGATAAACTTTTATCCACACACGTATCATCTCCACATGCTGTATCATCTGCAAAAGCAGTAAATCTTTTATTAAAGTAGCCCATTCATAAGTCATTCATATATACAAAAAATAATCGTCTCCAAAACGGATCCTTGGGGTACACCATGTTTTCATTTTCTAGTGGCGCTATACGTTTTCCCAATTGTAACACATAGTTTTCTATCACTTAAATAACTTATAAAACACTTATGAGGTAAACCTTGCACTCCTGCCATCCATAGTTTATCCAATAATATTTCATTGCCGTGTCAAAAGTCTATGTTATATCAACAAAGCAGCGCACTTGTTTGCCTATTACAAACATATTCCAAAAAATTAAGTAAAGCATTTTCAGTACTAAGATTTTCTCTAAAGCTAAAATGATTTCTACTGAGATAAGTTTGCGATAAAAATGTATTAGGTGTTATTAACTAGCTTCTCTAATACCTTAGAGAGCACAAATAACAAATATATAGATCTGTATCAGTTGGTTTGTTATTCCTTGTTTCCGTGTTTCAAAAGAGTCTTTAAACGGATGTGAAGTTCTACTTCAGTTATACCTTTATTAAATAAATATGTTTCAATCTGTACGATTTGTAGTGATATATTTTTAAGACATAACTATTGGTGTTGTCTATTCCAGGCGATTTGTTATTTTGTAGCCTACATATTATTTCTAGCACCCCTTACTCATCTATCAGTAGCATAAAGAATGCACTTGACGAATAATTTGTTGGAAATGTACATCATACTTATTGTTGCCTTTAACACTAGTAATTGCGCTTTGGACTACCTCCGGAGCATTTAAAAAGAAATTATTAAATTCAGTAGCTGTATCAACTATATCTGTCAGAATTTTCTATCTAAGTTTCAAATACAAGTATTTCAAAATGTTCTATTTTCTCTCCAAACAATCCGTTAACTATTTTCCATTGCACTCGGGAATCCCCAGCACAATAATAATAATAATACTTTATTTCCACCATTTACAAGATAAATACAAAACAATTTACATTCTTTGGAAATACACTGACCCAAAACCAGTAGCTGGTCAGCGTAACAAAAACAAAACAATTTACAAAATAAAATAAAAAGAGTTCTTTCCTAATTAAAACAATACACGAATTGGTTTAGATAATAATTTTCTTTGGTTGCCCTTATATTATATTTTAATTTATTTCTAAATGACTAAACGTGGTAAAGAACCACGTGAGGTGTTTGAACGTGGTGGTCTTGACCTCTCAAACAATTCAAGGAGGCGGTAATTTACATTTGGGCAAAATTTGTATTTTGGGCATAGCCTACCTTAAAAAGAAATCAAAATAGATTTTTCTTTCAATTGTCAACCAACATTTATTCTCATTTATTTTTCTATAATTTTTAAGGTTTCAAGATGGAGGTTTTTTAAAGTTGCATAAGTATCCAATTGAACCGTTATAAGTGGATATGTTTACTGACATAATTTTGGATTAACTGTTTCTTGTGTTTGACAGTATTTACAGGTTCTAGGCTTCAAGGTCGTAGAGTATCTAACTGTTCCGAAATTATTCCGATTGTAACACACTTCTAATATTGAGAGTTGTTCCATTACTGTTGTGCAAAATTAAATATATAAACTAGTAATGCATCTCCATTTTGACATTTTTGACGGCCACGTGTGAAATCTGTCTTTCTTCCGACTGAGGCGGAAGGTATATATATTAATAGAGTAATAAGAAAAATAATAGATTGAAGAGTCAAGGTGACAAGATTTCATTTCAGTACACTCTTGCGTTGTAGAACCTTTCCTAGGTCACTGGAGTTATTCTTACTGTAATACTACTATGAAACATAAGTTAATAGATAAAATCGTGAATCTATCATTAGGTAAGACAACGTGAGAAATATGTACTCTGTAGACTTAAAATGTTGCAGCATTTTTCATTCCTAAATATACAATAATAAGTTTACATGACGGTTCATTTTCAATCATGGAATTTGGCTCAGCGTCATTGAAACCTCTCACTCAGTACGCTACCATAATTTCTCTTTTGTCAACTGCAGGGATGTAAAAATTACTGTTTTTAATACTGTCTGTCTACAGGACAAATTGGGCATGAAATAAGTTTGTAGATTTGAAATTTTGCTATTAACCTCAGCGAAGTCTTTTACGCAACTCGAGTTGCAATGAACCCGTACCTAGAATTAACTCTGTAATATATTTAGATAATTTTACCTGTATTGACATATGTCAGGATGTGCTTTGTAGATAGTAAGTTGACACGAGCCAGATCCATCGTAGAAGCTCGGATACCCGGGGTTCACGAAGTACGAGCAGTTCTGGTTGGTGGACTGGCCGCACGTCGCCATGACTGTGGAAAATAACACCGTCAGTTATTGTCAAATCCAAGAATTTTGGAGGAACTCAGGAATTAACGTATTAATCATACTTGTGTAAGTAAGAGAGATGAATCAAAAAGCTGTAATAGGCTTAAAAGCTTTTCATATTTAATAATACTTGTACGTAACTGAGATGGAAAGATACTTTAAAGCCAGATGATGAAACCTACAGCTAATTGCTCACTCCAGCTGCTCGATTCCTAATGGACTGCTGACGTAAGCCGACTGAAGTAATTCCGTATAGAGTGCGACAGGCACGCGTGCACTTCCTCCTTAACCCTCTCTAGGCCAGCAGATGATATTTAATCTCAAGGATAATCAGCGAACAGCTACAAGAGTCTTTATAACCAAAAAACTTTAATTTATATACAACATTCCAAAATATAAATACTAATCAACTTTAGGTCAACTTTAGTATCAAAATATTTGAATGACTAACTTTTGAACATCCTTAAACTTACTTTGTTTACTGCTGGCAAATCACTGCAGTCAAAGTAGTAAGATAAATGTTGCTAATAAATATAACTGTATAGTGTTTCTTTTTAGTTACTGACAATTTATTAATTTCATCATCAATTAAATTTATTCCCCTATTCAAACTTGTTCGTTAGTTTTTGGTAGTTAAACTTCAAGTTAATTCTTAATAGTTTGAATTTTCTTATTAAAATGTGAGTGAAACTGACTTTTTTATGTTTATTTCTGCTGCAATTGCCTTTCTATTAGGAATAATAAAAACTCAAGATCCGAACTAATATGATATCCAACGTATCCATTTTTGTTATATCTTATAATGAAAGGTATATTTTCAAATTATTTTCAAATTCACCATTTTAAAATCTTTCCAAATTATATTAATGTGTTTGAAAACAAAACTCACAACAGCAACCATATTAAAATTGGTGATTTTTCAACTGTTTTAACGGGAGCTATCCTGGATACTACTTAATCAATTTTGTAAAAATATATACAAAACCTAAGAAATAAGGAAAAACAAAGAAGTTTAAAACAATAAAACGGTTTATAGTTATATTTTACGTCTAAAAATTAACTTGATTTCCACCCTCCTAATTATCTGGCATTAATAAATATCCAGATTTTATTTTATACATTCTGATTGTAGACTACTTATAAGCAACATAAAAAGTGCAACGTTTTAAAAACTATATAACATACCTCCTGATAGTCTTTTCAGTACTAGTATTTCAAAAAACAAATTCTTTTCTCAATTGATTTTATTATTAGTACCTTAATTTAGTTATAAAAAAACCTTTGTTTTTATAATTCAATAAATATCAGCTTTTGATATAATACTGATATTTATGGTTTATAAACAATATATAGATAAATAAAACAATGATAGTAACATTTTAGGATTGTCAAAATAAAAAAATATCTAGATTTAAAAGCACGACGTAGTTCAAGCTTCATCATTTTAGCAACTTTCTAGGATACAACATAAAACTTATTTGCCAGGGAAATAGAGAACAAATAGAGACTTGCTCATTGACATGAAGTCTAATTTTTCGCGTACATTCACACATTTATGAAAATAAAAGATTCGTTAAATAACCTTCTATGATAGTAAAATAAGTTTCCTAACCAGTTTAATCGTAAAAAATTGAAGATTATACTATTAATTACTAAATACTAAAATACATTAACACTGACACAAACAACAGGACTCCATAGCTGCTGGCGCAGGGGCCACTAACAACACCACCTCGCTCCAAGCATTCACTCTCGGTCAGACAGGTGCCATTGTCTCCTGATGCCGCCAGGCAGGCCTTGTTGTCGAACTCCACTATTGTGAACAGCGACAGGACTGTAAACACATGACATTGTTTAACAGTGACACAAACAACAGACTCCATAGCTGCTGGCGCAGGGGCCACTAACAACACCACCTCGCTCCAAGCATTCACTCTCGGTCAGACAGGTGCCATTGTCTCCTGATGCCGCCAGGCAGGCCTTGTTGTCGAACTCCACTATTGTGAACAGCGACAGGACACACGACATTGTTTAACAGTGACACAAACAACAGACTCCATAGCTGCTGGCGCAGGGGCCACTAACAACACCACCTCGCTCCAAGCATTCACTCTCGGTCACACAGGTGCCATTGTCTCCTGATGCCGCCAGGCAGGCCTTGTTGTCGAACTCCACTATTGTGAACAGCGACAGGACTGTAACACATGACATTGTTTAACAGTGACACAAACAACAGACTCCATAGCTGCTGGCGCAGGGGCCACTAACAACACCACCTCGCTCCAAGCATTCACTCTCGGTCAGACAGGTGCCATTGTCTCCTGATGCCGCCAGGCAGGCCTTGTTGTCGAACTCCACTATTGTGAACAGCGACAGGACTGTAACACATGACATTGTTTAAACAGTGACACAAACAACAGACTCCATAGCTGCTGGCGCAGGGGCCACTAACAACGCCACCTCGCTCCAAGCATTCACTCTCGGTCAGACAGGTGCCATTGTCTCCTGATGCCGCCAGGCAGGCCTTATTGTTGAACTCCACTATTGTGAACAGCGACAGGACTGTAACACATGACATTGTTTAACAGTGACACAAACAACAGACTCCATAGCTGCTGGCGCAGGGACCACTAACAACACCACCTCGCTCCAAGCATTCACTCTCGGTCAGACAGGTGCCATTGTCTCCTGATGCCGCCAGGCAGGCCTTGTTGTCGAACTCCACTATTGTGAACAGCGACAGGACTGTAACACATGACATTGTTTAACAGTGACACAAACAACAGACTCCATAGCTGCTGGCGCAGGGGCCACTAACAACCCCACCTCGCTCCAAGACACCAACACCACTCTCGGTCAGAACAGGTGCCATCCACTATTGTGAACAGCGCCAGGACTGCAACACGTAAAAGTTTCTCATCAATTGAACTATATGAACTACACTGAGAACCAGATTTGTATTGAATTTCACATAGTAAGTTGTGAGCAATGCTTTTGGTTTATAGTGTAACAAAATCGTTTAGCAGTTCAAAATTTTCACTTTGTTGTTGCATTTAACTCGACTCAAGTTTGTCTATTACCATCCCAAGAAAATATAATGGCAACAAAATATTTTAGGTACCTTATTATAATAATATGTTTACAAAAGAAACCTTAATAAGATATGTAGTACACACACACTTTACTATCACTTACATAGATGTAATCTCTCGAATAGATCCTCAGCTCATTGTAATATTGAAGATTGAAATCTAAATTTAGACACCAAGTCACATTTCGAGGAAATTTCATCAGTGGGAAAGCCGTTCAAAGTGCTTTCGCTGAAGTATTTTAGTAAATAATCAGTTCCAAGCTTCATATTTCCTCCTCTTAAAACTTCTGCTCATGTACAATGAAATCACTGTAAACGATGTCACAAATAAATACTTATAATTCCATTGTGAGTAGCCTACAATTTTCCTTATAATCAAGATACATTTTTCTCACGATCAATATTTATAAAGTATAATACACGTATTTTGATTGGCTTCTTTACAGAAAAGTGAAACTCGTCATTAAATTAATAAAAGATTACAAATTGTTGTAGACATTTTTTATATTTTAAGTATAGTTTTTCATTCATACGATGAAGTTTATGCATACTTCTATTTTCAGAATATTAAATATGAATTTGGGTGACTATAACCACTTAAATATATGAATGTAATTTATAAATTATAGGCTCAAGTATTCATTTAGAAATAAAAATTAATATAGCAGAGGTTTAAGTTAGTTTTCATTGTTTAGAGTGTATCACCCAGTTCTAATAATATTAGTCTTACTAAACTACTTGATTCATAAATTTTAGTGCAATGTCGTAACAACAAAGTTTTAACATAGGCTAATCGTTAAAATAGAAGCAAAAGATCTTGAATAATATTGTTTTTTTTTTTTATAAAATATAAGAGTAGGCTACCAATAGACTTCGTAGCTGCTAGCGCAGGGGCTGCAACAGCTGGTTGAATAACAACAGATGGTTAATTAAAAATTCTAAAAGCGTAAGAAAAAGTTGTAAGTTATATGACAAAAAATTTTTTCAGTTTGTATATTGAAAGCCATATTCATATCACGTTTTTTTTTTTTTTTTTTTTGCTTTGGGGTATTGGGGTGGATTCACAGATCCTCACACGTCAACCTGAGCTTATTGTGTGCCCCTTTGATGTTAGAGGGGTAAGCCTATCTTTGTGCCCTTAATTAGGCTAAGAAGCTTTTCCCCGATACTAGCATCTGGTTCGTCGCCTGGTTGTTTATCACCGAAAAGAGCCCTTCTCCTTGCTCCCAGTCTCTCACAGTCCAGTATTATGTGTTTTGCAGTCTCTTCAGACTTATTGCAGAGTCTGCACTCCAAGTCCTCATGTCGTAAACCGTCGTAAACCTAGAGTGTTTAGGTGTTTCCTGAAGTGGCCGTGTCCAGTGATCAAGGCAATCACTTGCTTAACCCGATCCCTGCCCAGCCCCATCAGCCATCTGGTGAAGCCGGAGCTAGAATCAGCAAGCAGTCTTTTGCCGAGTGCTTGTCCTTGGTGACTCTGCCACCGCAAGTGGTGTGTCTTCCTGGACCATTTGTTTATACTTTGGTAAGCGGCTGACTTGCTTATACCACAACTCGGTTCTGGACCGGTGTATGGCATGCTTGCTCCGCTTTTGGCAAGCCTGTCGGCGCATTCGTTACCACCAACCTATGCCTTTGTGGCCCGGTACCCAACCAAGACGCACAAAGTTGCGTGATCCAAGCTTGCAGAGAGTGTTAAAGCACTCCCACGCAAGCATGGATGAGATGCTGTTGGAGTCAAGAGCTTTAAGAGCTGCCTGACTGTCTGACATTATACAGATGTTCATTCCCTGGTACCCTCTAGTGTGGCCTAGGTTGGCACAGGCTAGGATACCATAGATTTCGGCTTGAAATATGGAGCAGTTCCGACCCAAACTGCCGCAAAGGGCAGTTCTAGGGATTGACTAAACACTCCATATCCAGTTCTACCCTTAATAAGCGAGCCATCCGTGTACCAGACAAAGCTCTTTCTTATTGTTGGGATGTTATCTTGCGATTTCCACTCATCTCTGGAGTAGAAGTCAACAGAGAATGGCTTATTAAATACGAACTCCGTTTCTCATTATGTCGGAGACCATTTCGAGAATAGCGCTTGGGTTTACAGCTTCAGTGATGGCGTTTTTCATATCACGTTAAGTAACAAGGAGTAACATGTAGTATTATCGGTTCGCTCTTTCCAACAAATACAACTGCAAAATTTTTGTATAGTACGTTTAGTAGCCAAAAAAACTGGGTGATTGTTTAGCAATGATTACAGTTCTTAGTAGTCCGTGCATTACGATAATTGATAACAGAACATATCATGAAAGAGTAAAGTAAATATCCTTAGAATCTTTTAATGCTATGTAATCTCTCAAGATGTAGGTTAATGCATATTGTGTAACCGACAACAACCTGAGTTCATTAGATGGTATAAGTAATAAAGATTTATATTATTAATTCACACAAGCTGAATATAAAGCAACATAAGTTATCATACTGTGAGTTTCAACACAACATTTGTATCATTATTAGTGTATTAATATTCCTTATAGTAATCTTTGTTGACAATCTGACAAGGACTTGAAATCGTTTAGATATCTATCCGTCTGTCCATCTATTTGTCCGTGTGTGAAATAAACATTTGATAGGAAAGTCATAGAGACTTGAAAATTGGTATATGTTTCCCTCTGGGACCATGAAAACCTATTGATTCTGGAGTCCAACGGTCAAATGGACCAATAACCCTCTACAGAGAGTTGAGATGTTGTATATAGCTTCATCTCGTCCAAAAGAAAACCCCTATTACCCATATTCAATTTATGATCCTAAGGGGGACTGTCCGTGTTTGTGTCTGTCTGTTAAATGTTGAGTTTAGTTGCAGTTCACCTTCCTCTTAGTGCAGCGTCTGGACTCTGACGCTGTCTCAGAGTTACTGTGTGCACTCTCAGGACCCCAGTGCACCTGGTGAGACAGCGAGTCACCTATTTTACACTATAATTTGTAGGCCAGAAAGTTATTTTTCAAGGATGGATATCTCGGACGATATCTCAGCCTTAGTTAGAAGGTCTGTTTTTAAAGATTTGAATATATTTGTTATTATTTATTTATGATAATTTACTATTTATCTTCAATCTCTTGTTTGGTTTATTACATATCGTGGTAAAATTGCCTTTTATCGTTTATTTTCTTGTACATACAAAATCATAGCCCTCATTTTTTATTTCTAATTACATATAATTTATAAAAGTAAGATACTTTATAATTTTACGACTAAATTAGCAATTTCATTATATTCATGGACTAAAATATGGATTATAACGAAAAAAATAATTATTTTTATATTGAAGAACAATCAATATGTAATAACATATGTATAGTATACCCTTACACATATCACAGAATACACATCAATATGTTTGAAGGTTATTTTTGACGATGGAAGGATTGTGAAGAAAACACGATTTTTCCGGACATTTGCCATCGTTCAGTGAAACAAGAAAACAGTAACACTACGTTTCGAGATCTGCAATCTGATCTCTTCTTCAGGTAAAGAACTAACCTAATACATAATTACAAACTAGGTTAAAATAAACAAATCTTACTAAAGCGTTGTGGCACGCCTAAGTCAGGAATCACAACCTACATGTTGTTTGTCAACTTCACTAACACTAAAGACATGCACTTAATACAAAACTATACAAAACACTAATCATTAACTAAACTACGGAATACAGGTCACAATACGTCTTCACTCGCCTACTAACCACCTACGACTGACCAGAAGGACTAGCCAATGGTAAATCGTGACGGCTGGCTAAAACAATATGGCGGAAATACAAGGGAATGGGCCCTTTCGTTATTATTGGTTCATGCGAGATGAACTTCTTAAAACCATATTGTGACTCCGCATTGGTTTATTACAAATATCCGATCCGTTTGATACTTTTGGTTTTCTCTTTAGTTCATTTTTTAGAATTGGCAACCAAAGCGGCCTAATCTCGACTGATGGTTGACTGATTGGTTGGTCTGCCAATTTAATGTATGTTGCCTCAATTAATTTCCTTTTGAAGAAATGTGGTTCCCGATGTATTATGTGGGCTTCATCCCAATTCATATGAAGGTCTTCGGACCAACAATGGTGTGCAATTTTTGACTTTTCTGTGAAACCCTTTCTCGTGTTTTCTTTGTGTTCTTTTATCCTTACGTTTAGTGGTCATTTTGTCTCGCCTATTTATTCCCTATTGCAGCTACATTTTATACTGTAAACACAGTTTTTGGAATCCTGTGTGCCATTTTTGGTTTTGTTTCTACGAGACTTTGTCTAAGAGTGTTGTGTGTTTTAAAACGCGGTTCTAATGTTTGTACTTTCTACCTACTCTTCTAATTTTCTCCGATAATCCCGGCACATAAGGGATTGACATAAATGCAAATTTATCACAATTCTGTTTTTCTGACTCAGGAATGATTCTTCTGGTTCGTTTGCACTTATTAATTACTAATTGGAGGGTATCCATTGCTTCTGAGATCCGATTCAATTTTCTTAAAATTCTTCTTTTAGTCCATCTTTATCCTGAGCACAAGCTCTTTGCTCTATCAAACAACGAGTAGGCTACTCCTTCTTTGACAGATTTTTTGATGGTTGGATTGATAATTTAAATATTTTTCCTGTGTGTGTTATCTTTCGAAAAACAGTTGTCTTAAAGGACATCCCTATCTCTTAATACACACACACATCCAAAAAGGGAAGCTTGTTTTGGACTTTCCACTTCCATTGTGAGGCAGATGGAAGGAGAAATACTAATTAATGTGATTCAAAAAATTATTTTATTCAATGTCTCCATGAGAAAAAATAACAAAGGTATTCATCCACCATACCTCCACCAAATCTTCGGTTTGAAACTGAGCTGAAGCCAAAGCTTTTCGCTCGAATTCCTCCATATAAAGATATTGGCGAAAATAGGAGGCAGTGGAGAACCCATTGCCATCCCCCTCATCTTGAAGGTAAATTTTACCCTCTAACTCAAAATAATTGCATTGAGTGCATAGTTCTAACAGTTCCATAATTACTGGCCACGGGAAGTTTAGTACTATCCTTTAATGTTTGGTCTTCTTTGAGACGTGATTTAATAATTCCGAGAGTTTCTGGAACTGGTACATTTGTAAATAGACTTTCGACATCAAAAACTTACCAGTTTGTCAGTTTCAGTCAACTTTAGGGATTTTGACTTCTCTACGAAATCCCTGGAATTTTTGATGAAAGAGTCAGTTGTTTTCCTACCAATGGCGTTAAGATGTCCAAGAGACTTTAGACAATTTCCTGCAAGGTGAATCACGAGAACTAATGATGGGCCGGAGAGGGATGGTAGGTTTGTGGATTTTGGGAAGGCCATACATATGGGGGGGGATTTTGGAGTGGTGAGGAGTTAATTTAGATCTAAATTTGTCTGAAAAAAATTCTTTATGTTTTCTTAAGGTGTTTGCTACTTTGCGTTCAAATGAATCAGTCGGGTCTTTATTTAAAACTGTATATTTGCCAGTATTTAAAGTTTCCGCAATCTTTTCTTTATACCCTACTGAGTCAAGTACCACAGTAGCGTTGCCTTTGTCGGCAGGTAAGATTTTGACCGTGTCGTCTTTCCCAAGGATCGACCTGGCCTTTTTCTCCTCTATTGTCAAATTGGGTTTTGTGGGAGGAATTTTTCTGAGTAAAAGACTGGCCTCAAAACGAAACCGGTCACCCTGTTCCTCAGGTAACTGTGAAACAGCCCGACTCGATTCCAGTTATGAAATCCAGTGCCTTTACCGATTTTTTGTGCCACAGAAAAGTTTAAAACCCTTGGATAAGACTGATATTTTCCCGCTTCATTCAGGATTTTTGAAGAGAGGTTGATTACATTTTTATTATTTGCATCTTTGTTTCACTGAACGATGGCAAATGTCCGGAAAAATCCTGTTTCCTTCACAACAATATGTATATGTATATACAATATACATACATATATATATATATAAATTTGAGATACGGATAGCAGTATGTATAAATTACATGTTACAATTTTAATTTATAACTTTATATTCCTTGTAATAAGCAAAATTATTTACTCTTTGTACGTAATTCAAAATTAGTTTTATTAACATATGATTGTTTCTTTTGTTTATTATTTTTTGTTGATATATTTGCTTATTTACCTTCTGTATATCTCTTGAAAATGTCTTATGACGAAATATAGAGAATTTTTATGTTCTTTTCTTCTATTCTTTTCTATTTCTTATTGAAGATTATATATATAATATATATATATATATATATATATATATATATATATATATTTATATTTATATATATATATATATGGTGTGTGTGTATAAAGGGTATAAATAGTATACCCTATTATACGCGCTATATGAGGCATTTGAAACAACTGGAAATTTAAGTATAATGTAATGATTGCAACCCTTTTGGGAAAAGATCCTTACAAGACCACAGGCATTTTTGTTTGTTTTACCAATAGCTTATTTCGATCTTCATGTGTGGTAAACTATAATAATCTTGTTTTTAAAGCAAATATAAGACAAGGTATTTTCTAATGTTCATTTATCATGAGAAAGAATATTATATAGTATAGTAACTGATGGAAACTTTTTTTTATTTTTTTGTTTTTTTTATTTTTTTTTTGTTTTTTAATTTTTTTTTTTTTTTTATTTTTTTTTTTTTTTTTTTTTTTTATTGGTTTTTTTTTTTATTTAAATT
>NW_025782237.1:0-17086 GCF_021130785.1 Homalodisca vitripennis
CTTGAATACCCCCGCACTTTTTTGCCTTTTTCACGATTAAAAAATTGTATGAGATATGAAAACTTTAATCTTATATTTTATTTGAGAAAAAACACTAAGATGTTTGGATTTTTATTTTTAATTTAGGATATTAAAAATGACATACCACTTTTCCATATTCCCACTAAAACCTTTTTTTTTTTCTAAAATAAGGATTGTAAAGTGTGTTAAAAATGCGCGTTCCTTTATAGTGTGAAAACTCAAGGTAGCAACCTCTACTGCCGGACCTTCAACAAATCTTACTTTCGTGTTCTTAAATAGACAACTCGTCAAATTTGTTCAAAGCGGAAACTTTATTGTCTAAAGGGACAACCAGTCATTAGGTGACATCCTTTTCAACGATGATCGGGCCAATTAGGTGGTGGAAATATCTGTGATATATAATACGGGATATGAATACCACTTTTAAATGGCATGAGTACTATATTTGTATAATTCTAATATTGTTTTATTTTGTAGGAAGGGAATTGGTAATTTTGAGGTCAAAGTCAACATTTGTAATAATATTAAAATCGTGTCTTCACCTTACTTAAAATTAAATTACTAGTGGTTTATTTTTGGTATTTTCATCGAAGGTCATGCGCTGTATGAACACCACAGTGTATTAATATTCAACCTCATTGCTGCTTATAATGTTTGTTTTACAATCAGTGCCTGCTTTTAGGTTAAGGATTAGGTGTAACTGTTTTTAGGTAGTAAAACTCTCGGACTGGTTGTTGTTACACGACCAATCTTACTATTCCAAGTACTTATCATCAAAGTAATGATTTGTTTGCTAATAAACTAGGTTCATTTTAAATAATAGAAAAGAAAAAATCATTTCTTACTGCCATGAAATTCTGTGTTTTTGTTTGTCTTTTTTGGATATTTGAGGGTAAGGTTAATTTACGTTTCAACGTCGTAGATTTTTAATAGGCATGACACAAACTGGGTTTTGATCAGTGAAAACAACATTTTAACTGTGAAACTGCTTCTACTATAGAAATATGAGAGTTGGACGATTCTCATGTGTAAAATTCAACCTAAATTCGGCATATTCAAGATTATATAATTGCAGGTTTTCGCAGCAAAAACAAAACCGAATTCATATCCTTTGTTTTAAAGTTTATTTTTGTACGCATGGAAAGATTGTGAAGGAAGCAGAGGTTTTCCGGATATTTTGCCATCGTTCTGTTGAAAGGACAAAATCAGTAACACTTACGTTTCGGATCTGCAAATCTGCATCTCTCCTTTAGGGTAAATAACTACACCATAAACTATAAACTGGGCTATAAAAAGGAAACAACAAACAATACCATAGCGTTTGTGACACACTTATAGTCTTAGGAAATCACAACCACTTATGTTGAGTGTCAAACTTACACTAACTCTAACAATTACATGCACATAATTAAAAAAAACGTAAATCCAACACTAATTATTAAACACTTTGAACTGCAGAATACAGGTCACAATATGGCTGCATGTTAATTGCAATAGGGAATACTTAGGCGAGGACTAAAGACCATTAGAAGTGAAGGAATATACAGAACACAAAGAAAAACTATCTCACAGAAAAAGTAAAAAAAATGCCACACCCATTTTTTGGTCCGAAGACCATCCTATGAATTGGGGTATGAAGCCGTACGTAATACATAAGCCGGAACCACATTTTTAAACAGGTTGACTGCCATTCCCGTTTTGGACTGTCTTTGAACTGAGGCCACAATTTTCGTGGGTACTATATTGTAATTTGTATTTATATTAACTGGTTTTTTTCATACATTATTAACTGCAAAAAAGTAAATTTAGTGAAAATTTTTTAAAAAATAACAATTTTTTAAAGTGAGGTACCCATTATTTGGTACTCATGGCCTGTGGCTGAAGAAAATATTTGTATCTCACATGTGGTTGTAATTAGAAGGCAAAAAATAACGAAAAAATGGAAAAATATCCAATAATTATTTACAATAAAAAGTGTTGGGCTAAATAAATTATGTACTCAAAATTCATTTAAGAAAATCTTCTAATATCAACATTTTATTATACAACGTTGAAACCATAACATCCGTATAGGTGTAATGATAAGTATTACAATAACACATGAGACAAGACATGAAATAATTACAATTTGTCTGTTGTTTATAGCCTATATAATTGATCCATTTTTTAAGTTGCACTAGTGCATTGTCAACAAATACCACTATAACCAACAAATCCTTTCAGCTGAAAAATAAACAAAGCAAAGTGCTGGCAACTGTATCACATAACTGAAAACATAATAAATTACTTGCTAAAGTCATAAAAAGCTTAAACATGTGTTTTTCTAAGAAAACACCCTATTCTAAAAAAAAAACATTACTTTAAAAAAAATATTGTTTAATTTATTGCTTTTTAAAAAACACAAATAAATATCAGTCAAATTTTTCAGATGTGAGTGTGAGTACCAAATATGGATACTGACGGCCACCAGGGTTGTAAACTACTGAGCTACCAAATGTGGGTTTAACTCAATGGCAGGTCTAACCTGTTAAGTAAATTAATAGAATCGCAATATATCAATTTAAAATTGGCACAGGACCAAACACAATGAATGTCAACTATCAGTCGAGGATTTTGGCCTCTTTGGTTGCCAATACCAAACATATTTAACTGAAAAATGAAAACACAAAAGTAATCAAAACAGGTTAGATATTTGTAAATAAAACCAACTGTGATTGACGTCACAGTATGGTTTTTTAAGAAGTTCATCTAGCCATGACAACCAATAAGAAATTAATCCGCCGTTTCCTGTTTCTTCACCTCCTTTTCATATCCGTTTTCTGCTGTGCATGATCGCCATTTGAATGAATGGCATGGAATTATTTTAATTTCCCATCAGGATTTTACAAATATAAACGTAGTAACAGAAAAGATAACAATTAATAATTACTATTAATCTAAATGAAACAAAATAATTTGGTCTAGACAGGTTTCTTATAATAAATTGTTATTTTTTATTTGCCTAAGGAAAGGTTACTCTAAGGAAATGGGTCTATCATACCTTAGGCCAATGTGGTCGTTGAGTTGTAGAACACGAGTTGCTCAAGTAAAACAACAATTAGTTTGCACAATAATGAGTTTATATCTACTTATATGTATGGTCTTAATTTAATGAAAGCCAACAACCGCAAACTATATGCAGCCAATGTCAACTGTATGTCCTTGAGTTACAATGTGGACGGGAGTGTGTCCGGAGGGGGGGGGGCGAGAATGTTGGAGGAAATAGCGGTAAATAAAAAACCGTCCATTAGTTGGTAGCTACCAGTGACGGGCCTTCGATACTCAGTTAAATAAACAAATTAATGTTATTTAGGAATGTTTTTATAATAAAACCCTGAAGGCGCCAAAACAAAATTATTAGTGTTTGTTTAAAATTTGAAAAAAAAATATTTCGATATAAAATTTGGGAGATTATAGTAGCAATTAGTTTGAGATGCGGTGTTACTATAAAAGATCGAATTTCAGTACTATGTGGAAATAGCAGGTATTATGTGAATGTGAAATGGGAGGGAAAAAAGAGATACCTGGAATATTTTTTTTAAATAAAGTGAGGAAAGGAATTCTTGCATATAATAGTTTGTCTTATGGTAAATATTTCCGGTTTTCTCTGTCAGTTAGGGTGTTCCGCGCGGGGTTTTTTGAAATCTTAATTAGATTATCCCAGATGTAATGTCGAGATAAATGGTTCCAACAGCTCTGGGATAACAAGAATCTTGGAACGAAAGTAATCTGATTTTCTGGGGCATTTAGATATAATTTATAGTTTTCTGAGTATTTTAAAGAGGGAAAAATTTTGATCTAACCATTTTTGTAGCATATTGCAGATTTTCAAAAGCTTTGAATCTTGAGTTAGTTTCTTCCCATGTTTTTGAACCACAACAACAATAGTAAAGTGTTCATCTGCAAAATAAGGACAATTGCACTCATTAAGTTCAATTTAGAAGAGACGTTGTTAGTACTTATGATTATAACATTGGAATCAGGCCCCAGATTACCTGCCATGTTCCAGCGCCGTAGTTAACTAGAAGGGGTTCGCTCTACAGGCAGCTCCACAAATGTTGCCTATTATTCAGATAAACTTTGAAAACCATGGAGAAGGCCACTGCCACAAACACCTATCGCCTCAAGTTTTAACTTACTAATAGGTTTATCTTTGTGGACCAGAATCAAAAGCTTTTTTGTTTTAAATCTAAGAAAAATTAGCGTATCAAGTTCAATTTACATGAGATGGCAATCATTGATTTCTTTAATTTACCTCATAATAAGGTATCTGTAAATATTTCTTATCCAGTCAAAACCCATACTGAACCCCCCCACTGCACATAAAATTTTGTTATCCTGATGAATATATAAGTTGGTCTTTAACGATTTCTCTCTCAGCAATTTAAAGAATATACTTAAAAAGAGATTAATCATGACGGTATAATTATATCTGTTTCTTTGTAATCTTTGAGCTTTTATACAAAGAAAGAAAAAATAACTTTGGCAAATTTTTAAAAGTGGTACGGTGGGGAGGAAAAGGGCCGGAAGTTTTTCAAAACTGAGGATGTATTAAGTTTGTAAAAAAATAAAATGAGGCTTCTCGTGAATTAAATGTAGTAGGTTTTCTTTAAGCATAAGGGGACCGAGACACCGTTCACGACGGTGGAGCGGATCCGCCGCGCATTTCCAGTCACAAAAATGTGCAAGATCCAATTACGATCTTCTACACCGTTTAGATTCTCGCCAGAATCATTGAAGAAACTACCAATAGTTACAACCAATTAAGTACTGTAACAACGGGATATAATAATTGGTGAAATTGGTTAAAAAAATGTCTTCCTTAGAGCAAAGGATGATAAATTTTGTTTGTATTGGGATAAAAAAAGTTCTTAAGATTGGAAATATTGCCCATGGGATTTTTACATAATGATATAATTATTGAAGAATAAAACATTAAAACTTATAAAAGAAGCTCCCTAGGTTTTATGTTTATTATTAACAGATGTTCCAAGAGATAATTTCATGTACTAAAGGAAGATTTGAAAAAAGTACAAACAAAATTTGGACAAAAATTGAATCTGCAATTATTATATTGATGGATATTTACTGGGTAAGTTAAAGGCTGGGAAATAAACAATTGGTTTTAATGAAAAAGAAAGCAATTTTAAAGATTTTATTTTCACGAATCAAACTCAACGAAAATGATTGAAAAACCTAATGGGAATTAAATATTTAAAAAACGAAGGTTTGCCTCAAATAAGTTCTCCAAACTTTTTATTGAAGGTAGTGGACTTCTTGAATGATTTTAGTTCAACAAATTTTACCTTTTGAATTTAGCACGTACTAGGCTATCAATGTTATGGGACCAGGCACAAAGCCTAAAACAAAGACTAGAAGAAGAGGGAGATCCCACGGGTGTGGGGTGTTGAATAAATTAGATTAAAAGCCTGCAATGAAACCCGACGATATTTTTATGCAAACATCAAATTCAAGACCAAATATAGCAGATAAAATTTTACAAGATAAAGCAAAGTGATAGATTTTTTATTCAAAAGATGTAGGTTTAGGTGAAACGATATGTTGCACTTCCAAAAAGCTGGAAGCAATGTTTTTTTAAAGAGATAAATTAGGAATGGGCATTCCGAAGAGAATTTGAAATTTTAGCTATTTTATAAATGGAGAAGAAGAAATGTTGTAACGATGAATTTTAGTAATACTCAGGAAAAGAAAAGATATCAAATCTGTTTTAGAATAAAATAATCGCACCTGTTAGTATACAATTTAACCCTTTTACTTGCCGACTGTGCGCGATTGCGCACGTTGCGATTTGTTCGAAAAAACTTGGCCGGAACGTGCCTATTTGCGCCACGCTTGCGCCGTTTGTGCGAAAATCGCCCCGACGTGCGCTATAAAAGCCGTCTCGTATTTTATTTTATACTGGTTTTCAATGTTGTCCAAAATGCATCGAAATTCAGCTGTTGTTATTCATTACTATATGGGACAAAACACAGAAAAACAGGTCATGAAATTTTAGGAAAACATTACAAAAATTTGAGTACGGATTACCAATACATATAAAGACCGAAATTCATGAAAACCTTTTTTAGGAAAGGAATAATGGAAAACTTATTGATAGGACTTGGTTGTCATTATTAATCTAAACCTAGTTAATAAATTAGGAAGACAACTTTAATAAGTTTAAATAAAATGTTTTATCAAACTTTTCAAAATATTGACAAAAAACATTAATGATTAATGATCGACTCATTTTAAAATTTTTCCTTTATGAACTAATTAGGTACTCATGAATCGCGGGGAACGTGTAAAGAAAAACCAACAGCAACAAATGACATAAAAAATGTTATGCAAATCATTAATGGAATGTTATGAGAAATTTCTGGAAAATGTGCTGAATGTAATACTAAAAAAAAGCCCAATTGATAAAAGCATTGATTTTTACTTTTTTCCTAAAAAAATAGAGGATGGCTGGACAGTGCTTTCGATCTTTTTATGATGCAAAATGAAAGAGACTTAAAAAATGGACTAAATATTGGGATGATATTTCTGCCAAAATATGACATAATCTGACAGATAGGTGATGAGGATTGTACATTATTAATAAAGAAGTTGAGTATTTTTAAGATTGCAAAAATATCAAAATTTGTCCTCGGAAAATTCATTAAAGAAAAATAGAAATAGAAATATACAAGTGAGTGTATGTGTGGTCCTCAGCTGTGTGAAAATATAATTAACAAAAATTGACATCAGTTCTGGTTAGGAGATTACTAGCCACAGTATCCAGTAAGCGTGGCTTTAGCTCAACAGAAAAGTTGTACTTCATTGTATTAATGCATCAGTCGAAACTTAAACAAAGTACATCGTGCGGTGTTTAATCTGACAGTGTGACACATACCCCTAAGTTTAACATTATTTTAAACATTAACTCATTTTTAGTTATAAATTACAAAATTAAAATCTTTTAATATATAGAATATACATTATTCCAGAAAAATGTAATTAACAAAAATTGACATCACTTTCTGGTAGGGAAAATTACTAGCCACAGTTATCCAGTAAGCGTGGCTAGCCTCAACACAGGAAAAGGTTGTACTTCATTGTATAATGATCAGTCGTAACTTAACAAGTACATCGTGCGGTTAATCTGCAGTGTTTGCACACTCCCCTAAGTTAAACATTTATTTTTAAACATATCATTTTTAGTTATAAATTTACAAATTCAAAATCTTTTAATATAATATAAACTGTACAAATTCCCCAAACTTAAAAATTTGAAAATAAAAAAAAGCAGTATCAATATTAATAAAATTTAATAAAGCACCAAATTTTTCAATTTATTCTCAAATTTTCTTACGAAAGATGGTTTTGCGATTACTCATTCTAACGGTTGTATGGTTATATTGTCCCAGCAGCTCCCCAATTTTCTATACCATTAATTACAATTTAGGAAATGATTTATTAGTGCAAAAAAAAGATGCTCTCATTAATTTGATCATCAATAAATTTCCATTAGAAATAATATAAACTTGCTGATATTTTCTTACTTAAAACCTTACTTGAATTGCTGTTTATATGGCGGTTTCCAGCTCAGTTTTTCATCAATGTTTATTATCCTAAATATTTAATTTGTTCAAGTTGAATCGATAATTTCACAAATTTGCAGTTTGAAAATGGCTTGACAATATCTATGAAATTTTATAGCACAATTATTGAATTGGTATCACTTTTAAGACAAAATTTATAAAACTTAGATCTTAGAGGCATTTTCAAGGGACCATTCTGTTGTTTTTGCAACACCATTTCCTGACTTTTATCAAATCTTCTCTAATTATGTACTCCAGATGTTTTCCCATTGTTTTTTCATGAATTATTACTAATTCCGCAATATCATCAGCAAACCCTATGATTTTTCCATTTTAATGGTTATAATCATCCAGTGCAAGTCATTTATGAAAAATTAGAAACAAAAAATCGTGGGGGACCAAGAACGGAACCTTGGGGGACTCCTTATATTATACAATCTTCCGCGTCACTGAATGTATTTTGATATTTTAACTTTCTGTTCTCGATTTTTAAAGGTAGCCTGCAAAACCAGTTTAAAATTGTTACCTCTTACTTTCTATGAGTTCCAAATTTTTTTTTAATTTAAAATCTTATGGTTTAACCAGGTCAAATGCCTCTACACAAAAATCAATTAAAACTCAGGCAGCTGATTTTATTAAGTTGTTATTAAACAACCTAATAGGTCGAATTTGTTCTTACAAATGTTAAATATAGCTCCTTCTGTGTTTTTTCCCTTTGATTAAAACCATACTGATTAGAGACAAAAGAAGTGTTTATTGTTTAAAAAAGTCCTGTCTTTCATGCATTTCTCTCATCATCTTGGATATTACAGATAAAAGAGCAATCCAGTCTGTAATGTTGAATTAAAGTCTTTTTCGAGCTTTTCGTATGAAATGGGCACAATATATTGAACTCTTTCAGTTTACTTGGGAAACACACCACTGCCTAAAACTCAAATTTATTAATGCTGCTTATAAACCTCTGCTATATAAACGAATTCCAATACTTTTTATAAGTTGTACAAAAAGAAAATCGCCATCCTGCCAAGTTGACTTGTTATATTTATTAAATTATGAAACTTATTTTTTAACCACCTCTTCGCTTAAAATACTGGCTTTAAGGAATTAAAGAATTGTCGAGGGCCATATTGTAGAAACAACCAGAAAGTATCAAGACCATTTGCCCCCAGGTAAGGCCTGACTTTCGACTTTGCCCGGTTGCAGATACAAAAGTATTCAGTTGAACAAACTTTGCGCCATTTGTTATCGGATCAGATAACCTGTGTTACCCTATGTTCCAATCTCTTATCTGAGCTATCACTTTTTTGAATCCTTCATATCTCTAAAACTATTTATTAATAAACCTTTCCACTGAACCAAGCAATATTTCACTCTTGCAATTCGAATTAAGCGCCTATAATAATTATTTTTTTTATTTCCACCAATTTCATTGTCTAGTTTTTACTTTTAAGGAGCGCGTGTAATATTGTTTTGGATACAATGTGTTGTTCATACGGCGTTATTATACTGTTCCTGATTGCCAGTTTATTTTCTTATTTTAATTTTCTTTATTATTCGTTCATTTTTTTCCATGAGAACTTCTTACTTTTGCCCTCATCACTCCAGGTCTACAAAATTTAATCTGACTGTGGTCCTTACAATGGTGCCTATAGAGAATCTCATAAAAATTCATTTACATATGCGCTTTCATTTACATCAGCACTTTTGTGCATACATTATTCCAAAATCGTTTAAATCACTAAATTGATTTTTTTTGTAGCTTTCAAAAATCCCAGAATTCTCTTGTTTTTAATATAACATCCTTATGGGACATTGTTTTATTTTCGTTCTAAAAAGTTTGCAAAACTAGGCCTATTAAAAAATTGATCCGTTATGTCAAAACATTAATATATTTGCAGCACCTAAAACCAAATTGGAGTTTTTAAATCGAATAAAAAGAGTGATCACTACAGGGAAGCAGAATCATTATTTCCTCTGGTAAACTTATTCAAATCAAAACATAAGAAATCCTGTTATTATTGAATAAGCGCACAGATAACTGCTGACTTATTTTTATTATTAACCAAAAAATATCTATATTGATATTGACCCACATATATAAATTCACGTTATAATTTTAAATTTCGTATGAAAGTGATTTTTTTAGCTTAAATCTAATTTTAAAACATTGTTTACAGAGAAACTGTTAGTAAAACCTGTACAAGCTAAGTAAGTTAAAACATAAATATTTCTAAAATCTTTAATTTCTAAAACTAAAACATATCAGTCATGATTCAATGGTTTAAACCCCCTATCTCGAAACACTTAAATATCTTTATTTAATGTAAAAGACACTTACACCTTCCTGCTCTATTACTGCTCGTTTGTTTTGTAAAATGATTTATAACCAAGTTAATCTTTTCATAATGTGTATACTTCCTCTTTATTAAAAGTCCATATTTTCAGTTCATTACAATTAATTATCTATCGATATTATTTAACGTATGTACATTGGCCATGACAACTCCTAATTTTTATGTGAAATATATTTCTATCTGTATGGAGTTGGAAGGAGAAAAAAACTATCATTTTATACATATTTAGAATTATCACATTTGTCTACCAATTAATTCAGTGTAAGAAAAAAAAACAAAACAACAAAAATACATAAGCATATGCCCTGAATAAAGTAAACTAGCATTTCTAGGTTAATAAATAATACAAGTAAAAACAAACAAAACATTTTCTAAGTAATTTTCTAAAACTATTATTTTTGTAATATTTTATCTCAGTACTATTTAAACTCACATATTACTTCCATCTGTGCCTTCACTGCACTTTCGCCATTAGGTTTACAGCTTCCCTAAGTCGTCCGAAACATCGATCCTGGATGCACTTCTCTACCATTTTCCCTCCTCCACTCAAAAAACCTTTCCCTCCCTGCTCGGTCACACATACTTGTATCCCTTGGACCTTGCTCTGCCCCTCTCCCCTTGACTCTTGCCTAGAAGCTGTTTATTTTCAGGTGACAGGTTGCTCGTTTATGAAAGATCTTGTTCCTTGTTGGATAGTGACGATTGATCTTGTCCGCCGTTATTGGTTCGTTAACCTCCTTGAAGGCTTGGGGCCAGTCATCCCGGTTTTTTTTCCCCTGCCTGAGTCGTGAACTTCACGATTGATCGGCGGTGGGTTTCTGGTTTCGGCTGACATGTTTGGCACCCCTGTCGAGCTGCGATCACCCTCTCCTTCTTCAGTTCCAGACCGCTCATTGAGCTCGCAACCATCCTTTAGACAAACTCCTCCATTATGCTCTCCCGTTTGTTTCTGGGACACCGTTAATTTCGAATATTGGTCTGTCTTAGAATACTGCTCCACATTTTCTTAATATTTGTTCCAAAAGTGGGCAAAACGAATTTCTTTAGGATTCTGTTTTCTTCTTTTATTTCTTCCATTTAATTTTTTCTGTTTATTACAAAGCCTAGCTTTAACTCCTCCCATCAACGCATTTCTCTTCGTCAATATTCATTACCAAAAAATTATTAATTACCAATTGAAAGAAACACATTGTCTTTTATTTGCATTTATCAACACTTGAGTCCCACAGTTGTTTGGACGAACGAATTTAAAGGGATTCAGTTTGATTGGATTAATATGTATAGAATAGTGGATAATAATCCTATGCAAACTTTCATTGGAAGTATGTTGCTTAAATTGAGAAATTTAAGAAAGAGAATCCTGGATATGTTGAAGTTGATTATTAATTATTAACGATTCGTGAGCTATAAAAAATTAAACTTTCATTAAAAACTATAATTCAATTTTATTTTAAAAGCTTTAAAAATTGTTTCTTTGTAAAAGGCGGTCGGAAACGTACAGAAAGTATGCAAATGGTAATTGACACAGGGCAGACAGAGTTTAAAAATTGTTTATCTAAATTATTAAACCAACGTTTGAAAGAAACAAAATAAAGTAACAGAGTTCTAATATTGAATTTTAGTAATATGAATTTTTGCTATAGTTCTAACTCTCCAGTTTTATATTTGTGGTTACTTATAACCAAAACAAGATAGTCAAAGCATATTTCTTGGGGAAATAAGTGATCTCAAGATTTAATTCGATAATTTCGTACCATTTTTTATTCTCTAAAATTGAAGTTAAAAAAAAACACAATAAACTGGATCGAAGGAAATAATAGAATTGTCGTCAATTAAGTTACAATTAAAAGGGAACCATATCTTATTCCAAAAAAAAATGATTTATTTTCAAAATAGTTTTGAATAAACTTTTAAATTTTTTATGACAATTTTGAGGCGATTGCGCGATTTTAAGCCCACATTTCGGTTTAAGAAATCTTTTGAAAATGTAAAATTTTCCAATCTATATAAAGGTGGATTTTACAATAGTTTCATAAGAGCTGAAGATAATGATGCGATATTAAAAAACAAACAACTGCAAATGACAGGTCCTAGTTGATTGGAAAAAATTACAATTAACGAGTTTCTTTATTTAGGGTGCCCGGCATGGTTATTATAAAAACCCACCGAGGTAAAATTCGGTTGATTGATGAAATTAACAAAATCTCAACAATGATTACGTTCTATTTTCTAGTAAATGGCAAGGTATCTGAAGCAATAAATGGTATTTCGGGAACAACTTATTTGCGGTTTCGATAATCACAAATATTTATAGAAATATATTCAAGTTCGTTATTAGGCCCTATAAGGGTTTTCAAACAGGATAGTTTACTACAAAAAAATAATGGAGATGTATTACAATCCCAAAGAATTTTATAATCAAATTAGGCCAATTTATGAAATTGTTACAACCAAAAAAGTTTGACAAATATATATGGTTCAAAGGACGATAATAATTATTTAATATGTATTTTCAAAATGCCTCTTCTTACAAAATTCGATTTGTTATGTTCTTGTTGTTTTTGAGATAATGTTTATTCATATGTACGATAAACATATCTCACATACTAGGTTAAATACTGAATTTCTCTTAAATAGTTTTTTAGAAAAAATCGTCTTATTTTTCTACATTATTCATCAGATAATTTAAAAACTTTACAGGAATTGTTAATATACAGTGGCAAAAGCATTCATTTTAAAATTACATAAAATGAATTTTTGAAATAATTAGGGATGATTATTTAAGACAAATTTATTCCAAGGCCATCTTAAATGTGTTGAACCACTTCCGTGTCCGAATAAAATGATGCATTTAAAAAAATACTTTAATATTTACTGATCCATAATATACCAAATTTCATTCACAAAAAATCTTATCTAAAAGATGCTTTTCCTCGAGATAATAGTTTTAAAATAAGGGATGGATTGACGTATGGTTTATAAAATTTTGTTATTTTTCATGAAATTTTAAGTAAGAACTCACTTGTTATTTGAAGTTTCTAATTTTTCGGATAGTTCTTTTTTCCTAGAATTTTTAATAAATAGTGGGATGGTTTTATCCATTATGGAATAATAATAAAATCGATTATAAGGTTAAGCTTATATTTACTATACATGTACCCAAATCTTCATTAATAAAATCGGATAAGTAGTTTTTGAAAAATATAAATATTAAATATAAATTGTTATAAACTAGCGCTCCTAGTTGTATAAGTGAGAACAAATTATAGTAGCAAAATATTTAAGCTCATAGACAATTTTGACTCTCGTAGCTTCCAGCTTAGTAACGACGAGTAGTAAGATAGACATGTAGGTTCTGGGACCACGAACCTTTGACCCCTGTGCTTATCTTCTCTGCGGTGATGGTCCCGTATCAGGTGATAACCTTTGAACATTTCCGCATATTTTTTAAGATAAGCACGTGCCAGATAACCTTGACCCCAATTTAAAATAAGCAATGACCCAATTAAATAAACAATTAGATAATTTCTTATCTGACCCGCGAGGACGTACTATTGTTTTACGTTTTTCGGTTATCGGCAGCAGCGGCCCGGTTCGTATCGCGCATTCTTGACCTCTAGGTTATAATTATTGTTTACTTTCAGCCCACTTTGGCGGAGAAAGGAAAAACATTTAAAAGGCTCAGAGAAAGAAACAAAGAGAAAGCTTACAATTTAAGTAGTTTTAGAAGAGACAATAGGTATCAAATATTTCTATGAGAGACGTGAAGGTGAGAGGGAATTCAGAGCTTCTTTCGTTTCATCTTCGAACTTGGACGTGGGGGGTGATTCAAAATATTACACAAGCTACAGGTTTCACGCTCACAACGGATACAAACCAATACTGCGTACAAGACTCTCAAGTTTCAAGTAGCTTCAAAGTTAGTTTCAGGTCTAAGGATGAAGATTTGAGGAACCGGTTACAACCTTTTCATTAAACTCTGTAATTTGAGAGTAAATAAAAGATTGTGGAAGAGTTTAGTAGTAAAAAAAAAATAATTTTATTTGTCGTTAATGTCTTAATAAAGTTAGGAACAGAAGAGCAGAAATAATCAAAACAGTTCAGAAGATGATTGGTACAATATTCATTAGAGTTAAACTTCAAATGGAGAGAAAGAAAAAAAAGATTGTTGAAAGATTTAACTAGTAAAACAATTTTATGTATTATATATGTTTAATATAAAATATAAACTTTTTACTGGACGGTATTTAATTTTATTATTGTTGTTAACGTCCCAAATAAAGATAGAAGTGTGGAAAGATTTCAACTACAGTTCATAAGATGATTGGTTACAATTCATTATACTAAGCTTTGATAATCAATTGAACCTGACATCTGATAAATGTTTTATATCTAACAACCCAATTTAATTTTTAAAAGGAAAGCGGTATTGTTTTGTGATCCACCGCTTAACAGTGATTAAGCACCGAAATCAATGTTTACAAACTTACTGCTTCTCCTGATAATATTCACATTTTTTATGTTGTCCTTTATTTACCCTTGTTTACTACATTTTGTCCGATACCGTGGTCACCTTAAACCTTTAGGAATGATGAAAAACAATGTTTAGTAGCCAAGAGACAACATTCTTGTCATGAATATAAATGCATTGACCTCCGCTATTGATTTATTTATTATTATTTATGTGGTCTGTTACTATCATGACGGTTAACAATGTCGTATGTAATCTTCCTTTTTGTTTTTGAGTGTTGTGTACAGTCAACTAAAATTTCTCTTCATAAAACACTGGAGCCAATGGAAAGAAGGTACACTTGTAGCTCACGCAATATCAAACAGAACAAGGCATAGATTTACATTAAACTCACCTAAATCTCCCCATCAAGCGTTGTTCACTTTGAAACTATTTCAATGTTGTAGTAGCCAAGAGAAAACTAGTGGATCTAATGGAGAAGAATCGTTATCGTTTTTTTAATGAAGAGGACTATGGATGATGCTCCCTCAGAACAAGGTGAGTGAAAACGTTTTTCTTTCTGACGAGAAAGGTTGGACGGGCTGCTCTACATTTAATGAAGGACAACTATAGTGATGACACGGCTACACTTGAAATTTTATAAGTGAAACATAATGACTTGTTGTCTGCAAGCTGATGGATTGCACATATGTTTAAAGAATCTTCTAAACAAAAAGACCATTGAGGAAATACATCGATAGAATAGGACAGTTAAATTAATGAAATCTCAAGATTGAATACAACAATTTGTTCTCCTAGAATATGATCGCCGGTTCCGAATATAAGACAAACAAGGGAGTTGCTACGAAGTTGAAGTCACACAAATATAGAAAGTCGAAGGATTTTACTGTCGGAGAAGAGAAAAGGAATTTTTAAAGACGCGGTTGTCTTAAGCTCTTAATAAAGTTAGAAGGAGTAGAAATAATCAACAGTTCAGAAGATTTACTAGTAAAATAATTTTATATATATATTGTGTTTAATATAAATATAATTTATTACTAAGGTATTCAGTTTTTTATTTGTGTTTAAATCGTCCCAATAAAGATAGATAAGATGATTGGTATAATATTCATTATTACTAAGCTTTGATATCAAGTTGACCCGACTCTCTGATAAATGTTTTATCTTAACTAACCAATTTCATTTTTAAAGGAAGCGCTATTTGTCCTTTATTTGCCCTTGTTTTTACTAACAATTTTGTCGACACGTGTCCCGTGGTCACGCCTTAAACCTTATTATGAATGATGAAAACTGTAAACTTTCTATACAAACACGTGTTACGCCTTTAACCTCAAACGTTCAGTTCTAGATGGGTTATATTAGTGCTCCCTTTTTTCAGAGAGTTGACTCAAAGATCAATTTTATCGGACTTCTACTCGTCCGCTTCTCACTTAACAAGTAAAGTAAACAACCATAAAATAGCTGAGATAGAAAATGGAAATCTTGACGGTGTTAACACAAGTTTTCTATCACAGTTTTAAAATAATAATAATAAGTAACTTAGTTTTATTGGAGCAGAGAACGGAAACCTTGCAGGTGTTATGTTAATCGTCAAGTTCTCTGTTTAGCTAGGACATACATAATTTATTACTCATACCACAGCTTTAATTAATGTTAAACTTATATTATTTTTTTAGTGTCCGAAGTCTTCAACTAGGGTGATTCGTGCGGTCTAACTGAAAAACGCTTTTTTCCTCCACATAGAAAGGCTCACCTTACGGCTGCTGGTTTTGATTTTATTTAGATGACCTATTAGAGTTATGTAGTACAAGGATAAATTTGACAGACAATTAATTAAGGTACAGATATAGCAAATTAAAACTACCTCGGAAACTGTATATGGTTAGAATAGTACCTAGATATCCGGTTTAACTCTACATCATTTCATTGATGCTTGGAGCAGGTTGTAGTTGACAGGGGGGAACTATACCAGGGAATGTAGGTGTTGTACTATTTAACCATTCAAATCAAGACTTGGTTATTCAAAAAGGAGACAAGGAGTAGCACAGCTAATTTGTGAATTAATAACTGCTATCCTGAGTTATGTGAGCTTTCTGACGTGGGCGCGAAACGATTGTGAGGGTTCACATGGGTTTGGGGTCTAGTGGTGTACAGTATTAAAAATAATTATAAAACTTTTAACATTTATTTAATGTTAAAAAAAAATATTGTATTTTTGTCTACTTTTTGAAAGCGTTTATACAGGTTAACTAATTTCTCTTTTTTTCTTTTAATTGCAGAAAATGGAAGCCAAGCCCACCATCATGTCGTGGAAACCGTGGATTCTGTCAATGAATCCATGAGATCTGATGCCGTGGTTGACAACCCAAAGAAAAAAGCACTTCTTCTTCAAAAAGTAGAGGGTGCGTTGATCAGCTTGTTAGTTTTAATTCATAATTTGTATTTACGATTGGGTTCATTCTTTGGATATGTGGGAGAAGGCAGTTCAACGGTATAAAAAAATGTAAAACTGTGGAAAACAACTTTGAAGCTATGGCACTAGTGTTTGACCTTACTATACAACTTTTTGAACGTTTTTTTTTCTAATGTACACATTAACCCAGTATATCTTAGTCAAG
>NW_025782238.1:0-36151 GCF_021130785.1 Homalodisca vitripennis
AAGGACTGTGAATATATATCTTGAAAAAGTAAGTTTAATAATTATCATGTCGTAATATATCACATTTTAAAATAATGTGACGCACTCAATTTATTAACAAAAGAAGTTTTATATATTTTCAATTTATTCCATACAAATTGTTTGTAACATTGTTACATTTCGAATATTTACAATGATCACTGATTTTGATATTAAAGTAATGCACATTTATAAAATGTCTTTATCATCGTTTGTATAATTCTATAATTTGGCCTTTATCGTTTTACTGCAATCTGTTATTTTCGAAATAATTACTTCATTTTCATTGTCATTACATCATAAAAATTAAATAATTGGTTTATAATAACTGAAATAAGAAATATAAAATCTGGTACTAAAATGTTGCTAATTATCTTGTAAACACAGCATTCATTGTTTTTTCAATATCTCATTGTACCCGTTTTTATAGTTTAACAATGTTAATTTTTTTAACTTCCTTCGTTCCTTCAAAAATATTTCTATTAAAATCTGGTTTTACGTAATTTTTTCTTTTATCTTTTTTAAATCCCGTTCAGAACGAAACTAATAGAAATGGAATAGGAATTATCATTAACCGTGCTGAAATTCAATTTAAAATCCAATGAAATTTAAAGACTACTCTTAAATAATGCAGTAAGTTAATCAATTTTACGTTAGGTTTATTTAAATAAATTTTTAGTACGTAGATTTGTTTAAACCAATCCATAACTCTTTAAAGAAATAGTCACTTCAATAATGAACTACTGAAACCTTTCACTAGCACTCCTGGATAGCCACTGAACGGAGAAACGCCCTGTCTCACATAAACACATAAAAATTGCTGAGATACTCCTGCCCTTAGTAGTTGTAGAGCGAACAAGCGTAATGATACAACCCATAACGCGAAACGAAAGTTTTTCTTGGTAAAAAAACACACATTGAGATCCCGACAAAAGAATTTGTTACTTCAGTAAATGTTAAAATGGAGTCAGTGAGAAGTTTTAAACTATGGGAAAATTGAAGAGTTTTGTTATCATACTTTATTACAAGGACACAATGGAAATTTGGCACAAAAAGTGTGCTCCAATTAGAACCTGTATCATGATTGTAAAACACGTTCTTGACAGAGACTTATTTAAAGTACATTAAAGAGTGGTACATCATTAAAGAATGATGTCTAGATTTTTGGAAGGAATCAATAGGACTTATCTACTGTAGACGATGACATTTGGAATGGATGGGGCCTATGCATGAAAAAGTGCTGTCTCCTGCCGTCGTGCAGGGATATAGTCCGCTATCCACTTCATGGGATCTAGACAAGATGAGATACCAACCCCCAACCTCAGTAACTCAAATAAGCTTTAATATCAAACATGGAAGGGACCAAGTGAAAATGAGAGATTTTCAGCTCCTTGCTCTAATTGAACTAATTATTTTTAGTACTTTTAAACTTATTAAGATTTCACCTTTTTTATTTGTAATGAACTAATTATCAATACTATAAATCTCTACTCTCTATTTCCAAGAAGTTAAATGTGATATTGTTGTAAGTTTGGGTGTAAGTCAGGTTTATTTTTGAGTAGGTTTTTATTGTTTATCTCAAGTTTTTATCGTGTCAAATAATTCTAGCCACAGTTTTTTCCCTTTCTAGAAAATTCACTTTGGTGCAGATAACAAGTTTTCAAACTGGAATTTTCATAAAGAACATATAACCATAGTCCGAGCATAGATCTCTGAGGGACGCCATACTCAACTTGAACACATGATGACTTGCTGCTTTCAAGCTCCACATATTCCTCTCTATGTGTTAAGTGGGAGTTTCAGCCAACTCAAAGATCTGTTGCATAAACCACATTGTTTCAACTTCAATATTAAAGTAGGATGTACGACGTAGTCACATTCTTTGTAAATATCCATCACCACTCCGACTACCCTTTGCCTCTCGTCCTTACCCCTAATGATATTCGATATAAAAAGAGAAAAAAGCTTCTTCTATCGATCTGCCTTTTATTAATTGAAAAACTGTATTATAGCAGTCAACTGATATAGCGTCAGCTACTTTGTAAATTAGCTTAAAACAACTTTTTTCAATGATTCTGGAAACGTTCCTTGACCAAGGTCATGTCAAATTATAAAGCTGTAAAATTTTCTAAGGAGAGCAGTATTGGCTTGCTCCTTCAACTCAAATTTTCATCCCTGCCTCTAAAAAAATACCATTAAAAGACTTCAGACACTATACGAATATAATTTATTGCACTTCTATATAAACAAAGTTCAATTATACATTTCTTTTGTAATGACGTAATCATTTGTTTTATGTTTTGTTATTTTCCAAAACATCTTTGTATACATTACCAGACTTTTACAGGGCTGCAGAAATATAATTTGCTTTAGTATTTGAAATTAAAGTATTATGTACTTTTAAATAATCAAATCGTTTGAAATAATATATTCGCAACTATTTATCTTATTTATGGTAGGTAGGTAATTTTTGACCTTAAATATTTAAATTGTATTAAGAGTAGTTGAAATAAGAGAACTTTTTGGAAGAGTAGTTTTTAATTTGGAAATAGTATATAACGAATCTAATATATTGAAATATATCAAATAGAAGATGGGTTAAAAGTTTCTTTATTGTTTGAAAATGAAGCTGAGGTCGTTATTGCTTTTAGCTGTGTTAAACTTGTTTTTCTTTCGTATTTAAATTAATTACAGATGTAAAACAGTGTACCAAACGTCACGTAAGATAATATTTTAGATCAACTATAATTAGGGAGAAAAATAAATTTTATAAGTATATCATCAATATTATTTCTAAGTCATTCTCGTAAAGGCGTATTTTAATAGTTTGAAGATTCAAAGATAAAAGAGATATTCTTTCGGCATATGGTTTTAAAACAGTTTGTTATTCCGTATTCTGAAAGCCAAAACTTATTTTTTTCTGATTAATCTTTGATGGACTACATCAGTAAGTACATTTTTGTTACAAAAAAATATGTTTGTAGATTCTTCTGTGCCGTTATGATATTTTTAAATTTCGATATAATATTACATGACACTAGTTTATCACATTCCTTACAGTTCTGTAATACCTTTAGTAGTCCACATATTCTACGTTTGTAAAATCATTTAAACTGAAATGAAGTAAAGAAATTCAGAGTAATACTCATAAAAACAGTAATTATTCCATTGTCTAAACTATCTGTTATAATAAATTATAAATTTAACAGTATAAAACTGTGCCGTTATCTATGAAAACATACGTTTTCTCTTAAATCTAATTTCCCCACATATACTTTTAGTGCAAGGAACACTTGAGGAGTGAATAGCACTGGTGGGAAAGCTGTCGCGGTTTTACGTCAGAACTTGTTACCCTTCGAAAGTAGGTCGAAACACATGTACCTTACTTACAGATCTTAAGGATTTTTTCAATTTAAATAAAACAGTAGAAAGTAATTTTTTATTTTAATTAGATGTGTTTGTTTCATAAAACGTTATATATGAAATTTTTATAACGGTTACCATTAACACAACATATATGAGTTCATATAAATCACAAATACTTGTTATGTTGACTTGTATAGACGCAAAAGTAGTCTTTAAACCGAGTTACAATACATAATAAACATTTTCCCGATAGATACACAAGTATGTCAGCTCTAACAGTAATTTTTGTTAGGATTTGCAATTTCTATAATTAACGTTGGATTTAATAAAATGCCCTGATTTATGTAGAAGAATGCGATTTTAATGAATTACACTCAGATAATTATATAAACATACAGATAATTCAGACATTTTCATGGTTTTGGTTTAGGATATTTCTTTCTTCGATTAAGGAGAATAATTATCCCCCCTCCTCCTGACAGATAGAATGTAGATTGTTTGATATTTCAGTTCATTTTTGAATAAATAATAACTGCTTTTCTAAAAAAAGAAATTATATAATTAATTTTGATCTTGGTTATTAGTTGAAATATATAGTTATCAGAGGTAAAATATTCTCATGAAAAGTTAGAAATTGGCGTTTTTATCGTTAGTAAGAATTTTATATTGCATTATCACACTCAAATTGAACTGTCAGTTGTTAAGAGTACATCGATTCTCTTCGTATCTTGTTTAGAATTTGAGGAGTTCAATAAAATGTCTTTTTATTTTCTGGAAAAATTAGAGCATTTTCACATTAAATATACAAAAACCCAAAAAAAACATGGTATGGTTTTATTGCATACAAAATAAAGAGTTCGTATTCTTTAAACAAACTCGTTAATTCTCTACCTCTCACTATGTTTTTTCACAATAACGCCCATCTCAAATTATAACCTGTTTCTTTACTAAGGTATACTGATATATTGAAATAAAGCAAGGCAGGCTATAAATACAAGTTAACGCTCATTTGGGGCTCGTTATGAGGTGAAGTTTGGTACACAGAAATGTGTCAAATGTTTTATAACTACAAGGAGCGCAGTGAGAGGACGTTTACGTATGTAAACGCCATTCGACAAATAATCAGACAACTGACAGGAACTGCTTTTGTACGACATATTAAATCCTGTTAGAGGGACATTTTGGTTTTTCCTCATTGGCATAATTGCATAATTTCAAGCTTGATTCTCTTTAAAGCGAAATAGGTTCAATTCGTTACTAAAATGTTTGACTTGCATAAAACGTTCCCTTAAACAAAGTAATACCAATAATATTTTTGAATGTTAATAAAAAATAAACTATATCGCAATCCACAACATATACATATTAATAAGCTAATACTCTACCCATTCACACCACAGTGAGTTCTGTATTTCGTGCACTCGTTTATACTACTTCCCACTGTCTTTGAATCCAATTGTTAGTCCAGTGAAACCGAAAAGTTTTGAGACGAGTTTTTTATTGATTTGTATTGCTTCTGAAAAGTTGCATCAACTTCTGAGATACCAATAGTCTATGCTTGTGGTTTATGTTTTTGACTTTGTTCTCATACCTACGCTCCAATCCAAAACGCGTTGTAAAATAGAAATTCAAATATTTAACTCATCTAGCCATTCAAGACACACCTGACCGTGATTTACCAGACCTTTTAGTCAAAACGTTATTTTTTACAGGAAGTTTCATATTGAACTTAATACATTTCAGCAGCATTTCATTGCTGAAATGATGTCAGCTGAACCGACAAAAAATAATTATTATTGGAGATGGGTAATTGACCTCAAACCGACGAAAATTATAGTAGGTTAGGCTGACCAACTGTTGCACTGCCAGCCAATTTTTTCAGCAACTGCCTGGAATACTCAGTCTAAGATTCGTGTAGGTGTGAACCTGCTAGTTTAGGCCAAGCCGGAAAAACATTAAATCCAGTTTCAGGGTTATTGGTTACTTAGTTTCCATTAAAGGAAGTCGCATAGCATGGTGAGTGATATGATTCCAAGTTTTTAGTGTTGGTGAAACTTTGGAGAATAAGCACGAATAACTATTATTGGTTATAAATCATCACATATGTTTGAGAGGGACTTCACTGGTGATTACAACTAAGTTGGAAGTAATTACTTCTCTGAATGGTTGCTGTTCGTTTTGATGGCATGAGGTTGGAATATGGAAAGCGGAATAAAAGTATTCCCTTTAGAATCTTCTTTATTTGCTTCTTTAATATTTTAAAATCATGCATTTTAATGTAATGGGCCATTAAGGTGTCACTATTTAATTCATTAAATCCTAAAACTTTTTAGTAATATAATATATTTGTGAAGAATGTGGATAAGAAATATACGTCCTTATTTGTTACCTTGAAACAATAATATAAATTGAATCAAGATCATGGTCTTGAATCAAGGCGAACACCAATCAAACGTAATTAAATATTAATCGTATTATATTTCATATTAAACTATTTACATTTAAATAGTATCCGTAAAAAAGTGTTCATATAAACTTTATAAATATCAGGTTACGTAAACTTTCCTATACTATGCATATAATTGGTAAAACAGTTTCTCGCTTAAAATTATACAAGAATATGTAGAAAGTAAAGAGGGATTTGATTCATATTACACACTATAATATTTGGGAGTTAGCTATTTGTTATCTTAACTATACTCAAAACTTTTAACGGTTTTATTCCCTAGACTTTGCTAATTAATAAAACGTCTGAACGGAGGTGCATTGAAATTTGAAGATTTTTATTCTGAAGTATGCGAATAATAATGAAAGGGGATGTATTTATATTAACAGAAACTCTCATCTGATTTTACCAACTCCATTACCACTAATGAAAGTTTAAAAATTTTCTTTGGCTCTGTGTAATAAACGTGTATTATTTAATTTCAAACATTTCTTTTATATGAGAGTGTTGTATAATGACAATTTCGGAAATATTTAAAATTTACAGCTTACTTTTTTATATAAATGTGCTCCCATTAGTCATTTAAAAAAGTATTTTTTCAACTGATATGTAGTGGCAATTTAAAAACTTAAAAATCTAATTTTATTTAAAGAGCTAAAAGATTTGTAATTAAGAGTACGATTTTAGGTTGTTATAACGTTACCACAGAAAAAACGTACATTTAGTTCTACAATTACGTAAATTAAATATGTTATAATATATGAAAAAACAAGTAGTAATGTGCAGAGTCCAACAGAAATATTACTCACGGAGCGATTTGCCAAACAAAATTTCAGAATGGCAATGTAACATTTCGTAGTTTTACAACGACTTAGCTCAAAATTGAATTAATCAATTTGGGCACATACAAATGAGAAAATTACTGTATTAAAATGCTGAGTTTCAAACGCCTTTTATTTCATCAGAGTTTACACACAACCATATATTCCAAATTTTTATCACACAATTATCAGGCTAAATATACAAAAACACTATAACTCAAAATAGTAATTGAATATACCAATATTGAATTAATCCTGACATACAAAATTTAAATAATAATTCATAACTAAATATCTTCGATAAAAATCCATACTGAATTCAACACAGACTGAATATAACAGTTTACTCAACATTACACTTTTTCAACATTTATCTCAGAATTGTATTGTTTGTAACCAGGCCCTGAAATTGATATACAGTAAACAATGGTGTCGTTTAGCGGAATATCTGTTAATTATAACAAGGTTGACCTTGTTTTATATTCCTAATTCACCAGGAATAAAATCCTTTCATGCATAAATAACATTAGATGTCGATACATAGGTAATATATAATAGTCTGAACGTACTAAAAATAAAGTATAAAATATAAGCAGAAAAATAAAAAGTTATAGTTATACTCACAGGAGCGGTTTAGTATTGTAGTGAAACATTACTAGTTGACTCTGCTACTGGATAATTATATTAAAATACAAAATAATTTAACTAGTTAACACAACAACCAAAACATATGTATATAATAATTTAAGTATTGATTCCCTATATAACTCCCATCAATATTTCTTTACTATGCAGTTTTTTATATAAATATAAAGTTCTTTTTTTCTTTAATTTATTCTGTGTAGTTTCTTAGATTTATTCTTAATGATTGTAAATTACATAGTTTTACAATTTAAATAGGTGCAGCCACCTTCCCCACTAAAGCATTCAAGGCTTTTTTGAAGCCACCATCAAAGCTATTACCCTCTTAATATTATATAGTTTGGAGTATCATATCCGCTATTTATTATTACGTGATTTTAATTTCCATTTTACTACAACATTTATATCCTTTTCTGAGTGGAATGTAATACATACTTGTATATTTTTAGTATTCCATTCTTGTTATTTGGAGGGAAGTGGTAAATGGTCCTGTCCATAAAACTATGATATGAGACTTTATGTCATACTTAAATAGTATGACATATTTTATGTCCATAGTTAAACTATTTACGTACAACATCGTAAATATTCTTACTAATTCCTTGCTTTTCTAAAACTCTAGGATTGTTTTATTTTATTTTTATATAATTATAGTAATTGTAACACATGTGTTTTTTATGACACCCGATTTGACTTTCATCAACTGATGTTTAGGTGCTTTAAGGAAACAATCTTTTGATAGTTTGTTGCCAATGCTAAACTAAATGACGTTAGTCATTTAAAAAATTTTCGCGATTTAAAAACTAATCTACTTATTCTGTACAAAACTGTTCTGTATTCTGTTTTAGGTAGATAAAATAGAGGGACATTGGCTGTTTTCTAAGAAGTCCGCAAAATGTCGTTGCTATATAATGATTACTCAACTTCTGCTCACTGGGGGCTTCACAAGGGCCTCAGAGATGAAATTTATAAAGTTGGTATTATTTTTAAATTCGGAGATGAGGTTTCGACGTTTCATATTAACGTATTCCTTCTCAAGAATCGCTCAGCTATACAAATAATCATTGGATTTCGCAGAGAAATCAACTTAATCTCGAAACCTAATCCAATCGGAAGAAACGTAGTAATATAATAAAGTTGAAAGAATAATTTTAAGCTATGAAATTGACAAGAATTTACTAAAGTTAGTCTTTGAGGGCTATTTTCGGGATAGAAAATACAGATACCAAGTATGTACTGTACGTGTTGCTGTGGTTTGATGTACCTGCATGTGTACTGTATTATATAAAATCCCTTCATCTTTTTAACTTTTTAAAATTATTTTTATTTTGTCATTTTTATCTTCAGCCATTTTTTATTTCAGCTTAATAAAATGTTTCTAAATTAACTACTTAAATGCCAAAATGTCACATAGAGTGTAAAAGTAATGTTTAACATTTTATCATTTACTGTAATTAGGGTTGTATATTTAAATAGGTATGAATTAAATATAAAAAAAAAATTTTAACCACAAAACCGATTGCAAAACTTAAAGAAAAAAAAACGCACATTGTCACTATACTGACCTGGCCACAGACAGAAAAAACCGGGTAGTTCAGTTAATCTTTACTGGGAAGTTAATAGGTGTGGTATGCCAATATGTATATTTTATACTTTATAAGGTGGACATGCTCAATGTTAGATTAGATAAGTGTTACATGTTAAAACAGTGCGGGGGAATAAAAACAATAAATATTACTTGTTTTCGTAAAAGTGTTGTAAAAAATTAAACAATCTAATAAAAGATACATTTTTTAATGTTTCTTGCGGTAATTCGCATATCTTATGTTTATTAACATAAATATGTCTAACATTTTCTATTTATAACAACATTAAACCTTGGTGTAATGTAATGAAATTAATAATTATCGATCAGGTTATTCCCGTTAACAGTAGTGACATAATGTCGTAATCAACCACCCCGAATACTTAGTACCTCAAAATCAATGACGTCGTACTATATTCGTACACTGTCTGATAAGTTCGTGGATTCTTGGTTACAGCGAATACAAACTAAAAAACATCTGGTATAGCTAGTTGGTGTAAGATGAGCATTGGAATAAACATTTACTGAGCATTTAAATTCTTGTTTACTCTATATAATTACACCAAACATTCATTAACTATACTGACTTCCGTGTTATGTACAACAGTATACTTTTAATTATATTAATATGTACAGTTTTTTAATAAGGAAAATTGTTTGTGTTAGTGCTGTGAGTGTATTTTTGGCACAAAAACACAAGATAAATTCTTCTATTATTATCACTTCTCTTTTTTAAGTACACCTTTTGAGGAGACAACTTTGCGATAAATGTTTTCTTAAAAAATAACTGTTAAAAAGCAGTTTATAGACCTCATAAATATTATTCGATCTAAGTTTCTTTTATTAGGAATAAGAGCCAACCGTGTAAACTTATAATAGTTTTTATAGTAAAAACCAAACATTTTAGAGGTTAGTTCTAAATGCCTTAATTGTATATTATTACGCTAATTGGGTGTCCTACAACGTTCGTTTGGTATAATGGAAGGATTTTGAAGGTAATAGGATTTACTTTTCATACTTGTCACCTCTAAATTGTAAAAGAATATCAACTACCTCCTGTAATTAATTATAGTGGACAAATTAAGTATTTCTTTTCACATTTCTTTAGCAATGTTTCTAACGTAAAGCCCCATATCCATAAAAGTGTAATAAATCATAAGCAGGATGTAGTTTAAAAAAGGACAAACGAATCCATAACACATGATGATAAAAAACAGTGTTTTAATCGTAAGACTAAAGAAAGAAGAAAAAGACGGTTACTGATCAAGGAGAGATATAAGATCGAGGGCAGCAGGGTTTTTGGCGCTAATCTTCGTATTTCAATCTCCAGCCCTCTGTTTCCGCATTAAGAGAGAATCCCAGTATATTGTACATCTCTGTTTCCAAGGTGGAGCTAGTTAGGGTTTTCTCTTCAATCCATGCGATGAGTACGAATATGTCTGACCTAGTATAGTTTTTTTACAATCCGTCTGATATTTATGTATTTAAAAAGTGGTTTAGTGCCTTAGTAGTACAGATATACCACCTATATATATATATATAAGTAGATAGTAATATGGGGTTCCTGGCGCACTTTCGGAGCCAACCGAAAAGCAATGTAAAATACTGTTCAATGTACCATAAAGGAAGCTGAGAAATAACACAGCAAATCTCAATGAAAAATTAACCGAATCTACAGTCGTTCGTCTCCAAAAGCGATCCAGGATCGGTACATTACTATCTACTCTGTGGAATGAAAAATTAACCAAATCTGAGCTTCTACTTTCTTAAGCTGTGCTTTGTAAAATGTTGTCAAATCTGCTACGAATAAAGGATTTATCTTAATAAAATTTAATCAATTTAAAACATTTTTACTAAAAACATACTGTACTTTAATAAAAAAACTTTTCTACTAAATAAACAACATGAACTCACCAAAGTCTCTACAATTTCTAGCATTAAAACAGTGCAACAAAGATGAATTCAGTGAATTGCCGGTTTATTCTCAACAACAGTTGATACCGTCTTTAAATGAAACAGAATTAAAAGAACTTGTAGAGTCTTTTGCAGAAAGAACGAAAACTGCACACGTGTACACACAAAAAACGAAAAAAATAAGGGATTATATATTTAATATAATTACGAAAGATATTGAAAAGAAAGTAAAAAATAAACAAACAGAGAGTTTTCATCGTTTTTTTATGACATTTTTCCCATATTTATACGTCCTTTCAAGATAATCAAGACTTAATTGATGAATTTCTTAGGAATTTTTGTGAGTATCAAGATTTATCAACACAATTCATTAAAGAGCATTATAGAATTTTTCTTATAGAATATAGCCACATTTTGTGTGAAACAAAAGGTATTACTGTAGATAATATTCCATGTGATTCCTATGAAGAAAGACACCAACTATGGTTATCAAAACAGTACTATGACGTGGGGAGGACTGCAAGTTTTAGAGTTAAGACTTTATTCTACAAAGTTAATTGTTATAATTTCTTTATCTTTTATAGTCTTCTTTCCAGTAACAACCAAGTGTAATTTTTCATTTTTGTTTAATTCTTTAATCTTTTTCTCATCCAAAACAGTCAAAAATCTGTTCGGCAAGTGTACTTTACAATCTTCCAACTCGGCAATTATTGTAAACCCGAATTTATCTTTCATTTTCTCCAAATTCAAGATTTTGTATTTCTTATTTTCTTCCAATTCATTCAACTTCTTATACTCTTTAAACTTACATTCTCCAATATCATTTAACTCTTTCAAGAACTCCATTTAAATAGAAAAAATTCAAAGTCAAAAAGTGCAAAACCATTTCTCGGTCGACCTTTTCTCCTCCCTCTGTCTCTTTCTCTCTCCCTCTCTTTTTATGCCTATGACACGATCACTTCTGCCGTTTATAGGCTAGGATCTATATTCAGGCTAGAGAGAGAGAAGAGCGAGATACGGATAGAGAAATGGTTCCGGAATACGATCTGAATACTTCTGAACTTGGTGTTTCTCCGCTATGGCCACTCGCATTGAAACAGTTCAGAAGTAAACTTCCTAACCGACCAAACCGAATTCGCGGACATATATACTCAGCAACACAATACAACAGCCCATCGAGAAGTAAAAATTTAAGAAATTTAATTTAAAATATAATTTGAAAATTACAAGTAACAAAATGTACGCATATTTAAAATAGGTAAAATTATCTAACATTTTGAAAAAGAAAATGTTATAATAGTAAACGGGAACACAATTTTTATTCTTAAAAGCAAATCTGCATTACCGACATTTTAGTTCCGAAAGATTGCGCTGTGTGTATCAATGACAGTCGAGGTGTGCTACTACAGACCGACCATCACGATAATCGCTTCGCCTGCGTCATATCCGTAGTGATATCACGCCGTGAGAGGCGCAATCGTTGGTTTACAAGCACCATTTAGTTAAATAAATTTTTCTATCTAAATGGAGCGCGATAAAATATCATGTCCGTTCTGCAAAATAGAAATTTTAAGAAAAAACTATGATCGCCATTATAATTCTAAAAGTCATGAAAAAAACAAGCAAATTTACAATAATGAACTAAATTATTTAAGACAGTGGGCTAGAGAAAATAAAATTGCCGATCACGAAAACATGTTTAATATTGAGAAATTACGTGAATTAAAGAGAAATTTCAAAGTTGAAAAGAAAAATCTCGACCTATTTAATGATGAAAAACTTCATTCAATAGCTGAAAAGTTGGCTATCGGTACTAACGATAAAACCAAGTCTGAAATGATCGAAGAAATTGATAAAACTCTTAAAGTAAAATCCGAAAATATCATTGATGTAGAAGTTTTATCCTCAATACACGGTCTTTTCAAGCAATACATTTTAACAAACTTGAACGACAATTCCATGTCAATTTACAAATATCTTTCAATTATGCGGTCAGAAATTAAAAGTTTAATCGAGAAATTTCAAGAAAATGTTAAAAATATGAAGGGCTATCTCTCTTTGGAATGTGAATACGAACGAACTTTAGTGAATGGTGAACCGCAAACATGTCTAATGTATTTTACTATCAAAGCAGACGAAATCTTTGACGTAAACGACTTTATTACTAAGCAATTTAATAAATTAACACATCGAGAACAAACGAATAATCCAAATAAAGGTTCCGGATGGACATTTAAAAGTTGTAAACAACTAGTTTTGAGCCTTAACAAACACGAAATGATGAATGCAGGATCATACATCGATTTACCAAAGAATATCAAAGATAAAAAAGCTTGTATAAATATAAAAAATAGAGATGATTTTTGCTTTATTTACTCAATAAGATGTGCTATTGAAAAACCAGAAAGAGACTGTGAACGTGTAAAGCAATACGAAAAATTTGTGAATGACGAAATATTTTCAGGTTTTGAGTATCCAATGTCTCTGAAAGATATACAAATATTTGAAAAACGAAGCTACAATTCCAAGTATAAGTATCCAACAATGTCTATCAATGTCTACAGTTTTGATGAAAATATTAACATTGTTCCGTTACAAATTTCTGAAAAATATGACGCTGAAACAAACATTGATTTATTGTATGTTAAACAAGATGATAAATCTCATTATGTTTTGATAACCGATTTAAATAAGCTTGTTTCTTCGCAGTTGTCTAAACATAAAGAAAGAAAATTTTTGTGTAGAAGATGTTTAAGCCATTTTTACAAATCTGGAGATTTAACAGATCACTTAGAAATTTGTAAAAATCATGAAGTTTGTAAGCCAATTATGCCATTTCCAGGTCAAACAACTAAATTTACTAATTATCAAAAGAAATTTAACCATCCGTACGTAATTTATATGGACTTTGAGAGCATATTAGAAAAAATTCCGACATGCAAGAACAATCCACAAAGATCGACTACAACCAAGATTCAGAGGCACATTCCTTATGGTTTTACTCTATATTTAGTGTCGAATGTGACCAATCGCATGTACAAACCGATATGTTATCGTGCCAAAAATGAAGAAGATTTGAAAAACGTCCCGACAAAATTGTTTGAAGAACTCAATAAATTATCGAAATACATAGCGAAAAAATATAATTCTAAGAACATGAAACCTATGAAATTGACAGAAGAAGAAGAAATTTCGTATCAAAATTCAAACGTTTGTCATATCTGTGAATGGTCTGCTTATGATGTTGGGTCAATTCAGTATGGTTTTACTCCTGATAGTTGGAAAGATAAGAGTTATAATAAAGTGAGAGATCATTGTCATTTAACCGGCAAGTTTCGAGGCGCAGCTCATGCATGTTGCAATCTAAATTTGAAATTTCCTCAGAATATTCCCGTTTTCTGCCACAATATGTCAAATTACGATACTCATTTGTACATAAAAGAGATGGCTAAACAATATGGAAATGTTGATTTGATCGCAAACACCGATGAAAAATATATAAATTATTCTGTAAATTCTGGATATGGCTATGAATTCGAAGTGATAAGCCAAGAAAATTCATCAAGTTTTCGTTTGTAGACACGTTCAGATTCATGGCCTCGTCTATAGAAAAGTTAGCTAAAAATCTAAAGAGAGAAGACTTCAAACATACAAATCATTTTATACAAGATGAACTGAATGAGATAATAGAAAGACAGCCAAATGACGACGACGAGATTTTTAAAATTCTATCTGGAAAAGGAATATTTCCCTATGAATTTATCGACAGTATTGAAAAACTTGATTACACAGAAGAATTGAGAATTCAAGATTTCTATTCACTTTTGACAGATGAGAGCATATCTGAGAAAGATTATCAACACTACTTGAGCGTTTGGAACAAATTAAAAGAGAAAAATCTTGGAAATTACTCTGATTTGTACAATATCCAAGATGTTTTATTGCTTGCTGATATATTCGAAAATTTCAGAAACATTTGCCTTAATTGTTATAAACTCGATCCGGCACACTATCTAACAGCTCCCAGTCTCGCATGGGACGCAATGTTAAAATTAACGAAAATTGAGCTTCAGCTAATTAACGATTATAATATGTATTTGATGATTGAAAAAGGCATTCGCGGGGGCATTTCTCAGTGTATTAAACGATATGTGAAAGCAAATAACAAATATTTGAAAGATTTCGATAAGACAAAGCCCGAAAACTATTTGTTATACGTTGATGCTAATAACCTTTATGGTATGGCCTAATGCAAAAACTGCCGTTTAGTGATATCAAGTGGATGGATCCAAAAACATATACAAAAGAAGAGTGGCAAGAAACAATTTTGGAACTCACTGGCGACGAAGATTATGGCTATATTCTCGAAGTTGATCTTGGATATCCAACGAATTTACACGAACATCACAAGGATTTACCTCTTGCTCCAGAACATTTTAAAAACAAACTTTGCACAACTCTACTGGATAAAACTGAATACGTTGTTCATTCGAGAAATTTGAAGTTCTATTTGGAACAAGGTATGATTTTGAAACATGTGAATAGAGTTATTGCATTCGATCAGAAGCCTTTTATGAAAGAATACATTGATTTTAACACAAACATGAGAACCAAAGCTACAAGCGACTTTGAAAAGGACTTTTATAAGCTGATGAACAACTCAGTTTTTTGGAAAATCTATGGAAAATGTGAGAAACAGATGTGATATTAAGCTTGGAAATGAAGAATTTTCAATGAAACAAGCTAAGAAAACAAATTTCAAATGCTTTAACATCTTTGACGACAACTGTATAGCGAGTCACATGTACAAACAAAAGGTTAAATTTTAACAAACCGATCTACATAGGATTTTCAGTTCTCGACCTCTCAAAATTGCTAATGTACGAGTTTTATTACAACAAATTAAAGAAGTTTGATCCAGATTTGAATCTGTGTTACATGGATACAGACAGTTATTTTCTAGAATTGAAACGAGATCCTTTTAAAATTATTAAAGAAAATATAGATGACTTTGATACAAGTGATTATCCAAAAGATCATGAATGTTTCACTACTAAAAATAAGAAGGTAATAGGGAAATTCAAAGATGAGTTAAATAGCGAAGTTTTAGAAGAATTTTGTGGTTTACGGTCTAAGATGTACTCGTACAAATATCTAGATAAAAACCCAGTTAGGTGTAAAGGAATTAAGAGAAGCGTTGTAAATAAAACAATAAATATCGAAAACTTGAAGAGATGTTTGTTCGAAAGATAAAGAAGAATTTAGGGAGATGACAGTCATCAAAAGTTATAAACATGAGTTGTACACCGTTACCATAAACAAGCTGGCACTGAACGCTAAAGATGATAAGAGAATTGTCCTAGAAAATAAGATCGATACAGTACCGTATGGCTATAAAAATGAAGCAAAATCTGATATATTAGACGAATTAAATAAACTTGGAAACTTTGATATGTAAAATGGAAGATGATTTAATTCACTGTCACAAGTGTAAAAAGAAAACGAAAAATATAGATTCAAAAATCGTTCAAACTCAAAATGGATTGTATAGAATTGCTGCAAAATGTTCAAAATGTAAGACAAACAAGAGTAAGTTTATAAAGAATCCAAATCCAAAACCTGTTAAGCAAGAATTGAAGACTAAAGATGAGATAGAGATTGAAGCTCGAGAAATTCATGCACCAGTACGAAAAAAGTTTAAAAAGAGAAAAATTATAACATTAGGAATTGACGATTTATGGGCAGCAGATTTAGTTATAATGTCTAACTATTCAGATCAAAATGATGGATTCAAGTATATGTTAAATGTTTATTGATACTTTCTCAAAATATGCTTGGTCAAGAGCTATCAAAAGAAAAAACGGCAAGGATATTTCAAAAGCTTTCGAAGATATAGTAAAAGATGCCATAAGGATCAATCACAAACCTCCTAACCTACTTCATACAGATAAGGGTTTAGAGTTTAAAAATAAAGAATTTAACGATGTTTTGAGGAAATACAACATTAAGATTTATCATACTGAAAACGAAGAGAAATCAAGTATTGTAGAGAGATATAACAGAACTCAAAATGAGAGAATGAAAGTAATTTTTGAGATTAATAAAAACTTTAAATGGATCGATATTCTTCAAAAAATCGTAAACAATTATAACGATACAGTTCACAGCACAATCAAAATGAAACCGAAAGACGTAGATAAGGATGCAGAAAAGGAGTTATTAGAGACCGTTTTCAAGTATGTTCCACCTGAAATTCACACGAAAACTAAATTTAAAGTCAATGATCATGTAAGAATTGTTAGTAAAAAAACAAACATTTTCGAACAAATATAAGAACAATTGGTCAAGAGAAATCTTTGTGATTTATCAAATTAATAACACAGATCCTGTAACTTATAGTATAAAAGATTTAAATAATGAAGAAATAACCGGAAAGTTTTATGAATATGAATTGAGAAAGTCAAAGATTTTTTCTATATAAATGGAGGCCCAAAAGAAATGTTCAATGTGCAAAGAATTTAAAAGGTTTTGAAGAATTTTATAAAGATAAAAATAGGAAAGATGGAATGCATTATAATTGCAAAGATTGTGAAAGGGAATATCATAAAGAATTATATGATAAAATAGAAAAATTAACTTTGGAAGATAAAGAATGTCTTAAATGTAAAGAAACTAAAAAAATTTCAGAGTTTAATAGTGATCACTATAGTAGAGATAAGAAAGACTCATATTGTAAAGATTGTGTAAAGAAGAATCACCATAGATTATATTATGAAGATACTCAATGTGAATGTGGAAGAACTATAAAATGGTTAAATAATTATCAAAAACATTTACAAACAAAATATCATAATTCAAGAGTTTAACATTTTCATCGTGTAATAATTTGTTCTATATAAATGGAGTCTCAAAAGAAATGTACAAAGTGTCAAGAAGAGAATAGAAAAGACTGTTATTGTAAGGAATTATACGTTAAAATGAACAAATTAACTTTAGAAGAGAAAAAGTGTTACTTTTGTAAAGAAATTAAAAATATTTCTGAATTTAATAACTGGCAGTATAGTAAAGATAGAAAAGATGCTTTTTGCAAAGATTGTGCTAAAAACATTTTCAGCGAAAGTTATAAAAACGAAATGCCTTGTGAATATGAAAAAAGAATTCTACAATGGTTACCTAGTTATGCTAAACATTTACAAACAAAATATAATAAATCGAGAGTTTTTAGTAAAATTTAGAAACATTTTCATCGTGTAATTTAGATATTCTATAAATCAGTCGAGATTCTGCCATATTTGTAGTAAAATGATTTCCGTTGTATAAAATATTCAAAGATTCTTTCATTTGGTTATACAGATTGATAGAATTTGGTTCGTCATCAATGAACAAAATCTCTAATTCAGGATATTTTATTTTTAGATGTTTTAAATCGGTTTGGTATTTCTCGTTTCTGAGCTCTGATAACGTAATAAGGATATTCCCACATGTGATTCTTCTTAATTAACACAAAAACATGGTGTTTTTTCTTATCAAAATCTTTACATACCATATCTCTCTTCATTAATTCCATTCGCAATTCTTGATTCTCTATTTTCAAGGATTTCATTTGACCTGAAATTTGTAACTGTTTTATTTCATCTTTTAACTGCTTATTTTCGTTTTTGAGTTTGTACTCACCATATTTTCTAATGGAAGGTAATACTTCTTTCGTAACCCAATTTTTAAACAATTTCGCTTCTGGTTTATGCGATCTCAAAATTAAAGAATAAAGTCCAGATTCATTAACGAAAACAGTGTTATTTTGGAAGTTTGAAGGTAAGCTATTTATAGCCCCCCTTATATTTAGATTAAAATAGAAGTTTTTATCATCTTCGTCAACGTTTATTCTGATCGTTTGCATAGTATTTTCATATTCTAGAATTTTTGCTACGTCTTTAGCCTTAAACCAGATCACATTGTTTTCGTCAACAATCGTAAAGATATGTTTGTTATTGAATTTTAGTTGATTATTGAGTAGGTCTACAACTGACTCCATTTAGATAGAAATAAAATTTAACTAGTAATTTTTATTTCAGTATAAAGTCCAGATTCATTGATAAAAACAGGGTCAGGATGAAGATTGTTAAGGGGTCTATGGGATAGACTCTTGTAATTTATACATTCAAAAGTTGTTTTCTTGAAAATTTGAAGGTAAGAACGATTCGTTTTCCCCCCCTTGATTCATCATTCTTTCGACAATCTTAAATATATTGTTGTTTTACTCTCATTATTTAATAGATTTCCTTCAGAGTCTTGAATAGTCAGAACGATTTTTTGAATTCTTTTAATATTTTTTCTAATTGGAATATAATCGATTTCATTTGGTTTTTCACTGATTTTTGATCCATAAGCAACATTTGGGAAAAAAGTGTACAAAATTTCAGATTCTTTGTGAAGATGTTCGGTATGATTTTCAAAACTAGGTTCAACGAGATTACAATGTACTTCAATTACATCGAACGGTCTAAATTTTGGCGTTTTTATTTCCTAAATATACCTGATTTGGCTCAATAGTTTCTTGAACAAACCCTAATAAATCTACAATAATTGCTGAAAACATTATTCTTACTGGTGATTTTATTTGAATTTTATTAGAGAGATAATTTTTTTTGCATTTCAAACTTGTTTTCCGTCAAAGTTTAAAGATTTATCTGATTGTTTGAATGTTTTCAGATAATTTTTAAGGGAATTTTTTATTTGATCGAAAGTATAATATCCTTTGTTTAAACCATAATATTTTGTTACGTTCTTCTCTCACTAAATCCTATACAATAAGGAGAACTTTCACTAATATTTATTACAAAATTATCAGAATAAAAGCCGCTTAAACCGATAAAATAATTTGATTCTTCCTCTAAGTGTATAGGATGTTCCAAGTTTAAAAACTAATTTAGAGCTTTCTGAAGTCAACTTGAACAGCTTCATTTTCGCAAGCGTTGCTTCAAGATGAAAATCTTCTATTTAAATGGAGAAATTTTTTTAAAGCAAAAAGATCAGATAAAACTTCAAACGTTTGAAGAAAATAAGAAAGATCAACCAATCAGATTGTTAATTGTTGGTTCAAGTGGATGTGGGAAAAACAACTTTATTATTGAATTTTATCTACAATAGGTTGATTCCTTATTCCAATTTTGTATGATTTTTAGTAAATCTTTAGAACAAGACGCCTATAAAAAATTACAAGAAAGATTTGAAAATATTGAGAAGAACTTAAGTAAGAAAATATCATATTTTTATAATGCTTCCGAGGACATAGTTCCGTTAAGCGAATGTAAACCCAATTCGTTAATCGTTTTTGATGATTGTATTTTAGAAAATCAAGACGTTATTAAGGAATATTTCGTAATGTCCCGTCACAAAAACATATCTTGTATCTATCTTTCTCAATGCTTTTCAAAGGTTGATAAACAAGTTATAAGAAATAACCTGAATATGTTGTGTGTTTTTTAAGCAAGACGATCACTATTCGAGAAAGATTTACAACAATTATGTGGGATCTGATATGAGTTTTAACCACTTTAATGAATTGTGTGATAAAAATTTGGAAGGAAGACTACGGATTTTTAACTATTAATCTAACTTTGAAGCCTAAAAATGGTAAATATTTGAATAAATTTTCCAATATAAACGTGTGATAATCTAGTTGTTTTCATGTTTTTACGTTCACGTTTACGTTTCGTGTTCTCGTTTTTACGTTCCACGTTCACGTTCCCACGTTCACGTTCCACGTTCACGTTCCACGTTCACGTTCCACGTTCACGTTCCACGTTCACGTTCATGTTTCACGTTCATGTTTCACGTTCATGTTTTACGTTCGTGTTTACGTTTCACGTTCGTGTTTCACGTTCGTGTTTCACGTTCGTGTTTACGTTTCACGTTCGTGTTTCACGTTCGTGTTTCACGTTCCACGTTCACGTTTTTACGTTCCACGTTCACGTTTTTACGTTCCACGTTTCAAAATTTTCCTAAATAAATGGCGAACGTAACTTCTGAAGAAGCGAAAAAACTTGATCAAATAGAAAAGAAATTAATCAAAGAATTTAAAGAACAGATTCGAATTGATGAAAAAGAACAAGAATTTATTCAAAAAATTAATCAACCTGTAACATCTGCAATAAAAAATGTTGAGGGCAAAATTGAAAAATGTTTTAAGCGATAATCAAAATTTGATGAATTTGGTTCCAGTTGTACGACAATTTGCTGATATTTCAATTCCAGAATCTGAGTTTGAATTGCCAAAATTACCATCTTCAACACCATTTAGACCTCGAATCATTGAAGACTCTACCATAGTTGAACCAATAAGTCCTGGAACAACGGATATAATAATTGGTGAAATTGGTAAAAAATTTCTTCCTAGAGCAAAGGATGATAAATTTGGTTTGTATTGGGACAGAAAAAAGAAAAGTTTTATGATTGGAAATTTGCCCGTGAATTTTGAGCATAATGATATCATTATTAATGAAAAAACATATGAAGGAACTCAAGGTTTATGGAGATTATTAACAGGCACTGATGTTCCAAAAGACGGTTTATATTCTGAAGAAGACTTGAAAAAGTATACTGAAATTTTATGGAAATCTGATTCAATTTACAAAAATAATGATCCATCAACTAAGAAACCAAAGTCAAGTAAAGGTAAAAAATATCTCAATTTGATTAAACCAATTTGGGAAAAAAGAATCGAAGGATCAGGTGTGAGAAAATACAGTGATAATAAGATTGAATACAGATATATCGACGATTTGACAAAACTCGATGGAATTATTAATTATATTTATGCTCAAGAAAAGGCTGGAAACAACAATTTTTTGAACGAAAAGAAAGCGATTAAAGATTTTATTTCGAACAAACTTGATGAAAATGATTGAAAAAACCTGATGGAATTAAATATTTAAAACGAGTTTTGCCGCAATAAGTTCATCTATGATTGAAGGTAGCGGACCTTTTGAATGATTTTATCAACAATTTACCTTTTGAATTACACGTACCAACTTATCAGTATCTGGGGCCTGGCACAAAAACTCGAAAAAAGACTAAAAAGAGGAGATCCTGGTATAAATAAATTAGATCAAGCTGCTATGGAACACGATATTTTTTATGCAAAACATAGAGACACAAATTCCAGACATATCGCAGATAAAGTTTTGCAAGATAAGGCAATGGATAGATTTTTATCAAAAGATGCTAGTTTAGGTGAAAGATTTGTTGCGCTTCCAACAGCTGGAGCAATGTTTTGAAGAGAAAACTAGGAATGGGAATCGAAGAGAACTTGAAATTTTAACTATATAAATGGAGGTGAACGTAAACTTCAGCAAAAATCAGAAAGAAAAAATAAAAATCCGCTTTTAAGAAGAAAATACCCGTTAGTATTCAATTTAAAAATAGATCAACTAAAAAAATGGCGAAGATAAGATATTTTTAACAAATAGACAATACAATAAACTCGAAAAACATAAGAAAAACAATAAAGGAACCAGAATAGAATTTTCTTATAATCAGTTGAAAGAACTCAAAAATGGTGGACTTTTGAAAGATTTATTAGATTTTGGAGAAAATATTCCAGTTGTTAAAAATGTTGTTCCTTATGTTCGTAAAGCTGCTCCAATCGTTAAAAAGGATGTGATTCCTATTGTTCGAAACATTTTAAATTGGTTAGATAAAGAGTTGGAAGATGTTACAGGATCTGGATTAGATGAAAAAACTTTGAATTACGTGAAATCAAACATTGAAAAAAAATTTAAACCTTTAACATTCGGGGAATTGGAAGAAATCTGCAAAAATATTAAACATTTTAGAGGAATCTTCATGAGAGATACATTACCTGAAAAAGTTAAGAAATTTGAATGTGGAATTGTGAATTTAGACTCGGTTATGGGAAGTGGAACGCATTGGGTTTGTTATTATAAAAATGATAAGAATACATGTTATTTTGATTCGTATGGAAGAATTGAGGACAAACCACCTATAGAATTGATTAAATATTTGAAAAAATCAAGCGTCTACTACAATGATTCTCAGATTCAAGGACTATAAAGATCCCCCAATTTGTGGTCATTTATGTGTTTTTGTTTTGAATGAACTGAGTAATGGTAAAGATTTTAAAGAAGTTGTTAACAAATTATTGCTTAATAAATATGGATTCACAAAATATTTTTGACGTATTTGGAACACAAATTATTCAAAATGTAGATAATAGTTTGAATTTTGATAGTTTGAGAAATGAGTTTGATAACAAGTTAGAAAATTTATTACAAAACCTTCCAGATTCAGATATGTTTGCTGTCGAGATTGAAGATTTTAAAGCAGAATATGATAACAAACTTGCAAATTTCATGAGTTCAAATGAAGTTGCTGATAAAATAAAAACATTGGAAAAAGAAGTTGATGATGGTGTAAAAAAATTATTTACCAATTTAATGTCTCATATCGAAAAAGCTGATGAAATTACTGAAGCGATCAAAGTTGAAAAAGAATTATGTTAGTTTGGCTAATAAGAAAAGAATTGTCGGTGTTCGACCTGGTATTGACAAACATGATGTTGTTGTTAAAGAACAAATTTTGAAACCTCTAAAATTATCAGAAAACATCGATATTGTTGATTTACATGATCCGAATGTTAAAAATGCCTTAGATTTTAAAGGAAAAAGAATTAGCGGTGTTAGTAAAGGAATTAATCCATTTGATGTTGTTGTAATGATTCAATTAGAAGATCCTATTAAAATGTTTAATGAACTAAAACAAAATTATGAGAATCATAAACAGCATGTTAAAGATTTTACAACAGAAGTCTATGACAAGTTAGAAGCCAGAAATAGAAGATCAGTAGACGATGTTGGTGAATTACTTGATAAAGTAAATAAACTAGAAGAAAACTTTAATACATATAAAAATAGTGTTAATGTATTAGTTGGTGAAGTAATTAACAAAATTCTGGAAGATTTTGATACACATTTCAATGAGAAAATAAACTTTTTTGAAGATTTTGGTACACGTTTTAAATGAGCAAATAACACATAATAATGAATTACTTAAAAGTATAGATAATCGATACTCTTTATATCTCGATAAAGTAAATAAACTAGAAGAAAACTTTAATAAATTTAAAGAAGATGTCGATAAAACTTTTGAAAACATCGACAACAGATTTAATGGAGTAGGTGGTTACGATGACTAATTTTCCTTATATAAATGGCGCTCATATACTGTGTGAGGTGCAAAGAGAAAACTGCCACAAACGATATAAAATACTATGCAAACATTAACGGAGTTAAGAGAATTTCTGGAAAATGTGCTGAATGTAACTCAAAAAAGAGCCAATTTATAAAAACTTGATTTTGAAATTTTTTCTTAATAAATAGAGATGGCGGGACATTACAGTGCTTTCGATCTTTTTATCATGCAACACGAAAGAGATTTGAAAAAAGAACATTGGGATGACATTTCTCAAAAAATATGAATTATCCGAAGATATGATGAGATTATACGTAAACAAATTGAATTGGTATAACATTGCTAAATATCAAACTTTATCATCAGAGTTCATTCAAGAAAACATACATTATCAATTAAAAGATCATATGTCTGTTCTTTGTCTCTATCAACACTTGAGTATAAAGTTTTTGGATGAAAATAAAGATACAGTTGATTGGAACAATATTATTTTTAAGTAAGTTTTAAGTAAAGATTTTAAAGAAGTTGTTAACAAATTATTGCTTAATAAATATGGATTCACAAAATATTTTTGACGTATTTGGAACACAAATTATTCAAAATGTAGATAATAGTTTGAATTTTGATAGTTTGAGAAATGAGTTTGATAACAAGTTAGAAAATTTATTACAAAACCTTCCAGATTCAGATATGTTTGCTGTCGAGATTGAAGATTTTAAAGCAGAATATGATAACAAACTTGCAAATTTCATGAGTTCAAATGAAGTTGCTGATAAAATAAAAACATTGGAAAAAGAAGTTGATGATGGTGTAAAAAAATTATTTACCAATTTAATGTCTCATATCGAAAAAGCTGATGAAATTACTGAAGCGATCAAAGTTGAAAAGAATTATGTTAGTTTGGCTAATAAGAAAAGAATTGTCGGTGTTCGACCTGGTATTGACAAACATGATGTTGTTGTTAAAGAACAAATTTTGAAACCTCTAAAATTATCAGAAAACATCGATATTGTTGATTTACATGATCCGAATGTTAAAAATGCCTTAGATTTTAAAGGAAAAAGAATTAGCGGTGTTAGTAAAGGAATTAATCCATTTGATGTTGTTGTAATGATTCAATTAGAAGATCCTATTAAAATGTTTAATGAACTAAAACAAAATTATGAGAATCATAAACAGCATGTTAAAGATTTTACAACAGAAGTCTATGACAAGTTAGAAGCCAGAAATAGAAGATCAGTAGACGATGTTGGTGAATTACTTGATAAAGTAAATAAACTAAACTAGAAGAAAACTTTAATACATATAAAAAATAGTGTTAATGTATTAGTTGGTGAAGTAATTAACAAAATTCTGGAAGATTTTGATACACATTTCAATGAGAAAATAAACTTTTTTGAAGATTTTGGTACACGTTTAAATGAGCAAATAACACATAATAATGAATTACTTAAAAGTATAGATAATCGATACTCTTTATATCTCGATAAAGTAAATAAACTAGAAGAAAACTTTAATAAATTTAAAGAAGATGTCGATAAAACTTTTGAAAACATCGACAACAGATTTAATGGAGTAGGTGGTTACGATGACTAATTTTCCTTATATAAATGGCGCTCATATACTGTGTGAGGTGCAAAGAGAAAACTGCCACAAACGATATAAAATACTATGCAAACATTAACGGAGTTAAGAGAATTTCTGGAAAATGTGCTGAATGTAACTCAAAAAAGAGCCAATTTATAAAAACTTGATTTTGAAATTTTTTCTTAATAAATAGAGATGGCGGGACATTACAGTGCTTTCGATCTTTTTATCATGCAACACGAAAGAGATTTGAAAAAAGAACATTGGGATGACATTTCTCAAAAATATGAATTATCCGAAGATATGATGAGATTATACGTAAACAAATTGAATTGGTATAACATTGCTAAATATCAAACTTTATCATCAGAGTTCATTCAAGAAAATATACATTATCAATTAAAAGATCATATGTCTGTTCTTTGTCTCTATCAACACTTGAGTATAAAGTTTTTGGATGAAAATAAAGATACAGTTGATTGGAACAATATTATAGATAGCGGTTACTATCCTGTGCAGATTTTATTGAAATATGTGACCGAGATCGCAAAATTTAAGGAAGAGAATCCTGAATATGACGAAGTAGATCATTAAAAATGACTCTAATCTTTTTAATTATTTTACTAAAATTTATATCTTTTCTTATAAAAACGTACATTAGATCGATGAAAAAAATGATACACGATGTTTAAAATTTCTCTTATTAAATGGCGGACTACAGAAAATATGCTAGTGATATTGAAAGGGCGGAGTTTTAAAAATTTCTATCCAATTAGTAAACAACATTTGAATGAACCGAATAAAAGAACTGAGTTTAATATTGATTTTGGAGATAACTTTTGCTCGTCTAACTTCCAGTTTTATATTTCTGGAACTTTAACAAAACAAGATGGTCAAGCATATCTTGGAACTGATAATGTTAGATTAATCGATAATTTTATACCGTTTTTATTTTCTAAGATTGAAGTAAGAAAACACAATAAATTGATAGAAGAAGTCGAAAACTGTGGCCAATTAAGCACAATTAAAGGAACTATTTCGTATTCAAAAAGTGATGTTATTTCTCAAACTTCTAATGGCTTTGAATCAGATTTTAAATTTGGTGTTTTTGAAGCAGCTGGAAAATTTATCTCATTTTGGATTAGGATTTTTTGAAAATGTTACTATTCCGATCTATAAAGGAGGATTTTATCTAAGTTTTATAAGAGCAGAAGACGATGATGTGATTCTGAAGACTGCAACTGGAAATGTTATGCCTGTTGATGGAAAAATAACAATTACAGATTTTTTTATTAGAGTTCCAATGATTGATTATAAAACCACGAGTAAAATTAGATTGATTGATGAAATTACAAAAAGTCAAAACATTATGTTTAATTTTCTAGATTGGCAATGTATTGAACAAAAAGGTATTTCCGGAACAAACTTTATTCGTTCGATATTACAAACATTTATAGAAATATCTTCAATCCCAAGTTCGTTATTATAGGTTTTCAAACAGATAGACAGAATAATCAAGAAAGAAATCCTTCAAAGTTTGATAGTTTGGATGTAAAAAATATCAGAGTAAAATTGAACGGTTCTTATTATCCAGATGAATTACAAAAATTTAAACATTTCCGGAGGTCTTTTCAGAATCATGTATCAGATGTATCAAGATTTTAAGAAAGTTTACTGTAATAATAAGGAAATGTATTACAATCCTAAAGAATTTTTAGCGAATAGACCTATTTATGTCATTGATACAACAAAGAGTTTGACAAATATTTCTGGTTCAAAGAACGATATAATTATCAATATGGATTTTCAAAAAGCTGTTACAAACGCGATTTGTTATGTTGTTGTTGTCTCTGAGAAATTTTTAGCCTATGATGTGATTAAGAACGATATTAGAGAAATTCAGTAAAAATCACGTTATTTTCACTATTATTCATCGGATAATTTTAAAACTTTACAGAATTGTTAAAGACATTGATATAAGTATTCATTTTTAATTTCAAAAGAATATCTTAAAAAATGGGGATGATATTAACAAAAAACTATTCCAAGGTCATCTTAAGGGTTGGACCGGAAGTTATGATTTTAAAAAAATACTTTAATATTTACTGATCCTATATACCAAATTTCAGCAAAAAAGCTCCAATAGTTCTCGAGATATAAGAGTTTTAAGATAAGGGATGATTGGGGTAGTTTTTGAAAATTTTGTTATTTTCATGAAATTTTAAGTTGAACTCGCTTGTTTTTGAAGTTTCAGATTTTTCTGATATTTTTTTTTATTTTTTTATGAATATTTAAGAAATAGGGGATGATTTCACCCTTATGGATAAGTTAAGTCGAAAGAGGTTAAGTATTTACTATATGTGTACCAAATTTCATTAAAATCGGTTGAGTGGTTTTTGAAATATAAAATTATTAATAAACTTGTAAACTAGCACTCCTAATTGAACAACTTATATAGCAGAGATATAGCTTATATCTTTCGAGACTCTCCGTAGCTCAGTTGGTAAGGACGCTTGCCTTCAAAGCCTGAGGTTCTGGGTTCAAATCCCAGAGCTTCAGGCGCGCTTTTTATTGAGGAAGACATGGTTGTCGTTCAGTGGTTGGGGACAAGTCTTTACACGAGTGGCCATAGTGTAATGACTATAGAACAAGCCGAGTAATGACAACTGTGGTTGGCGCGCCATTTGCTTCCTCACCTTTCCACTTCATTCCTTAATTCCTTCTCTTCCTTAATTCGTACATTCCTTCTCTTCCTTAATTCGTTCATTACATTCATCATTCACATCATTCATTAATACAACATTACACTTACAAAACACCCGACACAAATTCCCTAATTGTATCTCTCCATCAACTTCTACACAGTAGTTACCAAAGAAAAATGAGACTTGGGAACAAAAAAATTCCAGAGTCTAAGACCCGAATTACAGCTCCTAGCCATTAACTTGGTTGGACAGTAGCAGTGCAGGGCCAAGTCTCTAAACAATAGACACCGTAGAAGTTGAATGTGATGTGATTCCCCATAGCGCAAACACGCACACTAACAACACTACACCAAAGACACAATCATTCATTTTGTCTTTTACAATAATTGATGATGTTCATATTATTCTCTTTCATTCCTTCTAAAACTTCAAAAATATACTCTTTCGCTGATGAAAAATCTCGATTTCTTCCGGAATAATCTTTGTAATCGTACACATAATATCCTAAATAGTTGTACAATAGAATGAAATTATTTTCTATTTATCTCTGTTGTAGAAATGTAAACACAAACATTTGCGCTGAAAAAAATTTTATATCTCGGCAGACTTAGTTTCCATAATCTCCATTTATAAAAAAATCTTTTTGTTTAAATGGAAGAGTATAATGCCAACTGTTACAAGTGTTCTAATAGAGGAGAAATTTATCGATAAAAGATATTTAGTTTGTAGAGGTTGTAATTTAATTTTGTTAGAAAGACCTAAACCTAAGAAATTTCGAAATAAATTAACACATTTGAATAACCTGCTTACAAAATTGCAATATGGAGACAAGAAGCAAACAAAATTTGTTACAGAATTTAGAAAACAGAATAAAAATTTTTACTTATCTCTTGGAAACCATTGACAAAATTATTTTCCTTTTCAAAGAATACATTAGGTTTGTAGGTATCGATACACACGTTTATTATGAAAAGATATTACCTGTATTTTTTCATTATCTGGATGTTGAATTTGTTTATGATTTTGAACCAGAAATCCTCGATGATTTTATAGTACATTTGGAGAAATTAAAACGAAGAACCTCTTGAAAAGAATGCGGTTTTACTCACATTCTCCCCGACTTCTCGAGTGATTGTTAGCAAATTTCATTTTTTCCGTCTTTAAATTTTTTCTATTTAAATGGAGTTCTTGAAAGAGTTAAATGATATTGGAGAATGTAAGTTTAAAGAGTATAAGAAGTTAAATGAATTGGAAGAAAGGAAGAAACATAGAATCGTGAATTTGGAGAAAATGAAAGATAAATTCGGGTTTACAATAATTGCCGAGTTGGAAGATTGTAAAGTACACTTGCCGAACAGATTTTTGACTGTTTTGGATGAAAAAAAGATTAAAGAATTAAACAAAAATGAAAAATTACACTTGGTTGTTACTGGAAAGAAGACTATAAAAGATAAAGAAATTATAACAATTAACTTTGTAGAATAAAGTCTTAACTCTAAAAACTTGCAGTCCCTCCCCACGTCATAGTACTGTTTTGATAACCATAGTTGGTGTCTTTCTTCATAGGAATCACATGGAATATTATCTACAGTAATACCTTTTGTTTTCACACAAAATGTGGCTATATTCTATAAGAAAAATTCTATAATGCTCTTTAATGAATTGTGTTGATAAATCTTGATACTCACAAAAATTCCTAAGAAATTCATCAATTAAGTCTTGATTATCTTGAAAGAACGTATAATATGGGAAAAATGTCATAAAAAAAACGATGAAAAACTCTCTGTTTGTTTATTTTTTACTTTCTTTTCAATATCTTTCGTAATTATATTAAATATATAATCCCTTATTTTTTTTCGTTTTTTGTGTGTACACGTGTGCAGTTTTCGTTCTTTCTGCAAAAGACTCTACAAGTTCTTTTAATTCTGTTTCATTTAAAGACGGTATCAACTGTTGTTGAGAATAAACCGGCAATTCACTGAATTCATCTTTGTTGCACTGTTTTAATGCTAGAAACTGAAGAGAGCTTGGTGAGTTCATGTTGTTTATTTAGTAGAAAAGTTTTTTATTAAAGTACAGTATGTTTTTAGTAAAAATGTTTTAAATTGATTAAATTTTATTAAGATAAATCCTTTATTCGTAGCAGATTTGACAACATTTTACAAAGCACAGCTTAAGAAAGTAGAAGCTCAGATTTGGTTAATTTTTCATTCCACAGAGTAATGTACCGATCGCTTTTGGAGACGAACGACTGTAGATTCGGTTAATTTTTCATTGAGATTTGCTGTGTTATTTCTCAGCTTCCTTTATGGTACATTGAACAGTATTTTACATTGCTTTTCGGTCGGCTCCGAAAGTGCGCCAGGAACCCCATATTACTATCTACTTATATATATATATATATATATATATATATATATATATATATATATATATCAGTGTCTTATAAAATAGTACTTGGAATTTTAGTTATTAATTATTTAAGTACTTGGATTGTCAATAAAAATTAATATATTATAAATATGTATATGTAGTACTATTTCAATTTTCACCGAAATTATGTTTAGAAAGTCAATTGTATCGCTACAGATATCGCTAACAGATATAACAACACATTATTGGTAAGCAATACGTAACTCAGTTTATTGTCCAGTTCTGGTTCTAAATATTAATCAAAATAACGATTGAATTTTCGTATTATTAAAACACATTTCTAAAAAACATTGTAATCCGCGTACATAAAAAGAAAATTCGCTGTCTGGCTTATCACAACATCTCCAAATCCACATAAAGGATTTTCTTGGAAATTTTGTACGCAAGTTTCCTTTATTTCTTTGATGTTCTAGGAATGTGTTTTGGAATATAGCAGGCTAAATGCGGTAATCTGCATAATCCGTGATCTTTTCTATGAACATTTTTATCACATTCAGAGTTGTTAATACTTAATAAAAAACGATTAGCCAACCACTTTAATTCTATAGATACCATCAAGTAGATTTGTTCATGTTTCTACATGTAATCGTGGTGATTGTGATACCAATAATATCGATATTATTACTACATAAAATCCATAAAAACTATAACACAGATTTAAATGTAACTCTGTGAATATGTTCGTCATAGCTATTAGGAGTTCACTAAGAAAATAATTTTAAAAACAACCCAGCCTTACAGTGTACATCCGAGAATACTTTAAATGACATCTATATAAATAAAAGCCAAATCCACAGAATAACTCATTAGAAAAATATTCCAATGCACATAGCATATTTACGTGAAGATTTGTAAACCTACAAGCTCGCTAAGAAAGGTAAAATATACACCCTAACTAGAGAAATGTTCAAAACCTGCGTTGTTGTTTATTACAATCTTCATCACGTTCTGAACTGTCAAAACATAAACATTTCTATTAGAATTGAATGTCCTGTAGATAAAATGGGCATTAGATGTTTTATAACCAATCACGAAATATCTTGAATAACCGCAAACATCATTTACGTGTCTTTGAAAGTGGGCTTAAGTGAAATTAAGAACGGACTGTTTTTATCATGCCTCAATTTGTAGGAGAATCCTCTTTACGTGATAGCTGTCTAGAAATTCTGGTATGATGAATAGTTAATTCCGGTTGTATTCACAAAAAAAAGTATACCTGTTATTTTGTCATGGCATATAATTTCTTATTATAGGATCTAAAATCTTACATTGACGTCGTAATCCATGCGTGACTACCGATTTTTGTTTTGGCAAGAGGTTACATTGATGAAATAAGGTATCTACTGATAAACATGATCGTTCCTTTATTTTTTCTAGTGGCACTATTATTCCTTTCTAAAATAAAGTATTTTTCTTGCAATGTAATTCCGTACATTTTTCTGCTACTATCTGAGTATGTGTTAACTGAAAGAGTAACGTTGGTCAGTAACTGCAATGATTTTAGAAAGACAGTTAAAATATTCATCTAGTACATGGATCACTTGAATGGAAATATTGTTATGCAACCCCTTAATCTATATTTAACCCCTTTATAATATTGTAAAAGTACTTTCTCCTTTTTAGCCTTATTCTACCCGTTCCCATAGGCCGCAACCCTTATACAGGACTTATCAAACAGAACACGTTGGACTTTTAACTATTCATCTTACAAAAGGAACCTCCTCAGAGACTACCGTCTACTCCCCTCTTTATTGTAAAATGTTGTGGGGAAAGCATAATCTATTATTTTTTCAAAAAGTTTTAATTTTTTTTTTTTTGCATTTGTATAAAAAGTGTGTAAGAAAGTGATATTTGTTTTGTGAAAATATCATTAGTCAATTAGAAATACACATCAAAACTGATAACTTTATACATGTAAGCATAGCAAAAGTAAAGTTTATAAGTGAGTGTGTGTGTGTTTATATAGTCTTTTTTTCTGGAACTTACCATTGATATCCCGGATTGGTAACATGTGAAAATTGATCTGCAATAATGAATCTCAATTACATTATTCATCTGTAATAAACTAGGTCCAGTTTCTCATAACCTCCTACGTAAATTGGTTAACTGACGTTTCTACTTCGAGTTCCACAATTCCTTTCCTCATCTTATCGTCTGCTTTCTGCTGGATCTCACCTGCCCCTTCCATGTAAGGACGGAACTGTACATCCTTGAAATCCATTGCCTTCTGGATCTCGTTTCTGGGACGCCCTTCTTCACTTATGTACTATATAATAAATGCTGATTATATTAAAGTCTGATAGTTGATTCGTTGTTACTTATTGTATTTATTCATTACAGTAACTTATACTTGGTATGATTGTTGCTTCTTACGTTCTATTTTAGTTATATTTGTTGCCTTGAATTCTATTCTATGCTTGTTAAGTTTGATTATTATTATATTCCCGGTGCATTGTATAATTTATTGCAGTCACATTTCATTACACTCAATTCTCCGTCTATTGCAAACCAATCACTTTTTATTGGCAAACGGAAATGGATTCCTTAGGTGATGATGTCTGCGCTGTCTGTGTCAAGATTGTAGGAAACCTAGATGAGGAACTGCAGTGTGACGGTCCTTGCAATAGATGGTTTTAATGGTCCTGCGCAGAAGTTCCAAAATCGAATACCCGAAACTGGCTGGCACCACTGCAAATAGATAGTACTGTATAAGAATTGAAAGCTTTCCCAAATCGTCTACATGTAACATTACAGATATATTAGACACTCTTATTTATATCTAATTTTGGACGATCTGGCCTCAATGGTGAACAAAGTTTCAAATTATACCAAGATCATCAAGACGAAAATTAAATAATTCAAGAGAAGCATTTAGCTACTGACCCTAGTGTGGGTGAGCTCGATAAGAGAGTTACAACTCTAGAAGGACGTGAGCCTTCGGGCAGTAGTTTGAGCGTTAACGGTATCATATCTGACATTATTGAGAGGAAATTTAGAAAAGAGAACATCATAATTTTCAATACACCAGACTTATAAATCAACCAGTAGCACGAGTTACAAACCCATGATAAGGGATTAGTTTACTGTTATACTTAACAGCGCTGCTCCTCATATTGATTCGGCTAGAGTTCGGTTTTTTCAGACTGGGCACTAAGCACCTAAATAAAATCAGACACAAAATTGATCCTCTCTCACTGAACAAGATACAAACCTTTTACTGGGAAACTATCGCTTCTTTGTGAACTAAGTTCACTTGATTACAAGGAAAAACAATTACTACTAAGTACAATAGTGGTGAGTACAATATTGTTAAAACCGATAAGGCCTCAAACAACTAGTTAATTCCATCGGTATGCATGCCTTTAGGTTTATTTACCAGAATGTTAATAGGATTTAAGTCTATGATTACCGAACTTATTTCTCATTCATATCTTATTGACATCGGACGTAACTGTGTTCGCTGAAACTAAATGAATTCCGGTTATTATTGAATACTGAGTTTGGTCTTCATCAGTACAGCATTTTTCATTGAGATAGATCCTACAAGTCCAGTGTTACGAAAAGAGGAGGTTGGTGTCAAGATAGCAATAATTAAAAATTAAACGTGTCCTCAATGAACTTTCCAAGTGATCAGATAGAAGTTTCAAACGTGCTTATGAAATATTGTCATAGTCAACTGTCTCTGTGTGCCCGCATAAATACGTCCTAATCAGCCAATATCCAAGTATCAATTATAGTGTAAAAACGCTCTTAAAAAAACTTCCATTTGCAAAATATGTTTTTGTGTTTTATATTTTTTTGTTAGGGACTATAACATGGTATTAAAATGCACGTTATCCCACCAACTTGATAAATTATATGTCAATCACTCTAGGTATGCAACAGCGGGGTAATGTCTCTAATATTTCTGGCTTTCAACTGGACCTGGTGTTCACTGATCTATCTTCTGTTTTCACACGTTCACTCGAGCCCCTAGTAATGTAAGGATACACACCACTCCGCTTTTTAATTAGTAATTATTGCTCAATCAAAATCCAGCTATACAGTGGTAAAAATTCTTTGAATCAATAGCACTTGACAGATTGAAGACACTCATTAAATCACGGTTCTCAATCCCGAGCAGCAGCAATGCTTTTACAACTGGGCGCTCTACAACATCCAAACCTAGTCGTATTTGAAGAGTTGATACTGTCTGCTTTTTCTAATAGCTCTCAGGTGGATACCATTTATCTTGACTATAGCAAAGTCTTTATTACCAATTATATTTTTATGTAACAACATGTTATGTTCACTTAAAAATGTTGTTATTAGTTATAATTATTTTCCAGTTTTTATTCTAACTAAAGATAAATAAAATAGTGCGAAATAATAGCTGTGTATGTATTATTATTATTTACAAAACTTTTAGATCATTAAAATCAGAATATTTATTCCACAGTAAATTCAACATATTTAATATAGTGTTCTATTGTGCTCCACACAGCATGCCGGGGAGCACCTTTAATTCTGAAAATCGCAATAATGCCAATAGTACCCATGGTTAAGATTAAAACATTTTTATTTTATATAAACATGAATTTAAACGTGAATTTTTATAGATTTCAATCCCTCAAAACAGTTGCATACTCAGTTAGGACACCTTATATTACTTACTGTGTACAGAGTGCTTTTCTAACATGTAATGGCTGATTTTAAATGGTGGCACGTGTGTAAATATATGAAAATGGTTAAACATACAACAATTTATGCACTTTAAAAAACATTAATCATATAGATACATAAAGTAATTAATAAAAACAACTCGTATAAACATTTCAAACTTTGTTTATTAGCTTCCAATCAGATAATAGATTTGTGATTGATCCATCTTAAATACTGATTAACAAATTTGTCCTGAATATTTAATAGTTTACACTATTTGTATATTACCGTGTTTAGATCTGTATTTATTCTGATGCTAATGAAAATACAATTCTAGATTATTTTTGCAAAATTTCTACTTCTGTTTATTACAATTAAAACGTTTAAATCGAATTTTCGTGTTTCATAATTTTATCATATAATATATTGTATGTTTTTATTAAAAAAAAATAGAAATTAGGGTATATTGATGAAATCAGTTTCCACATTTTTGAAACATTATCGAGCGTAAGTTAAACACCTTCGATGGCTTTGTTATCTGCATATCCAAAACAAAGCTAAATGTTGCTTTAGGTCGTGTAAAGGTATGACAAGGATCCGGAATAACATTCAGAGATGATCCATATTTTTTATCATTTAAGCAATCGTAACCTTAACATTCCGCTATAAAACCTGTTTTACTTGTGGCTAGTTCTAGTAACATTAAAATGGCATTTACGTTCTAAATTATACTATAGAACTAAAAATTGTTTGTGTTGTTACTGATTTTTATTTTACGACACCA